>NC_086327.1:138463116-138605616 GCF_036172605.1 Pelobates fuscus
CTAGTTACGCCTCTCGGTGCAACGACACTCAATGACATCATCAGGGATTTCTGAGGTCCCTGCAGCACGAAAAATTAAATAAATAAAAAAATCTAACTTTTACAAAAGGGGTTGGCTGTAGAGGTTTATTCTCTAATGCATGGAGTGGGTAAATTATAGATCTTCGGATTTTGTAGACGCAGTGCCATTTTATAGGCTGTTATTGCATCATGACAGTTTCTACAACATCAGGGGATCGACCATTCACCCAGCCCTTCTCGAATAGAACACAGAGAATTGCCACATGAGATGCAAAAAGCAAAATTAAAATTGCCAAGGCAGACAAACAGCCTAGATGGGGGCTGGTTCCAAGGGATCTATTTTACACAAATTATCAATCTAATGTGCTAATACAAATTCACTCTTTAGTGAGTTTTATTTCATTAATTGTAAGTGTTTATTATCTTAACTCACCTTACAACAGTTCATCAGAGTTATTCGCTAAAGTGTATATCAGGGGAGAACTGGCAAGGGGGCAGAGGGGTATTTACTCCACCCCACCCCCAGGCCTGCTAGTATACAGGGAGTGCATAATTATTAGGCAAATGAGTATTTTGACCACATCATCCTCTTTATGCATGTTGTCTTACTCCAAGCTGTATAGGCTCGAAAGCCTACTACCAATTAAGCATATTAGGTGATGTGCATCTCTGTAATGAGAAGGGGTGTGGTCTAATGACATCAACACCCTATATCAGGTGTGCATAATTATTAGGCAACTTCCTTTCCTTTGGCAAAATGGGTCAAAAGAAGGACTTGACAGGCTCAGAAAAGTCAAAAATAGTGAGATATCTTGCAGAGGGATGCAGCACTCTTAAAATTGCAAAGCTTCTGAAGCGTGATCATCGAACAATCAAGCGTTTCATTCAAAATAGTCAACAGGGTCGCAAGAAGCGTGTGGAGAAACCAAGGCGCAAAATAACTGCCCATGAACTGAGAAAAGTCAAGCGTGCAGCTGCCAAGATGCCACTTGCCACCAGTTTGGCCATATTTCAGAGCTGCAACATCACTGGAGTGCCCAAAAGCACAAGGTGTGCAATACTCAGAGACATGGCCAAGGTAAGAAAGGCTGAAAGACGACCACCTCTGAACAAGACACACAAGCTGAAACGTCAAGACTGGGCCAAGAAATATCTCAAGACTGATTTTTCTAAGGTTTTATGGACTGATGAAATGAGAGTGAGTCTTGATGGGCCAGATGGATGGGCCCGTGGCTGGATTGGTAAAGGGCAGAGAGCTCCAGTCCGACTCAGACGCCAGCAAGGTGGAGGTGGAGTACTGGTTTGGGCTGGTATCATCAAAGATGAGCTTGTGGGGCCTTTTCGGGTTGAGGATGGAGTCAAGCTCAACTCCCAGTCCTACTGCCAGTTTCTGGAAGACACCTTCTTCAAGCAGTGGTACAGGAAGAAGTCTGCATCCTTCAAGAAAAACATGATTTTCATGCAGGACAATGCTCCATCACACGCGTCCAAGTACTCCACAGCGTGGCTGGCAAGAAAGGGTATAAAAGAAGAAAATCTAATGACATGGCCTCCTTGTTCACCTGATCTGAACCCCATTGAGAACCTGTGGTCCATCATCACATGTGAGATTTACAAGGAGAGAAAACAGTACACCTCTCTGAACAGTGTCTGGGAGGCTGTGGTTGCTGCTGCACGCAATGTTGATGGTGAACAGATCAAAACACTGACAGAATCCATGGATGGCAGGCTTTTGAGTGTCCTTGCAAAGAAAGGTGGCTATATTGGTCACTGATTTGTTTTTGTTATGTTTTTGAATGTCAGAAATGTATATTTGTGAATGTTGAGATGTTATATTGGTTTCACTGGTAAAAATAAATAATTGAAATGGGTATATATTTGTTTTTTGTTAAGTTGCCTAATAATTATGCACAGTAATAGTCACCTGCACACACAGATATCCCCCTAAAATAGCTATAACTAAAAACAAACTAAAAACTACTTCCAAAAATATTCAGCTTTGATATTAATGAGTTTTTTGGGTTCATTGAGAACATGGTTGTTGTTCAATAATAAAATTAATCCTCAAAAATACAACTTGCCTAATAATTCTGCACTCCCTGTAGTGATTCATGGGCTGCTACCTTACAGCACAATATTAAATATATTTTGTGTCTAAATTATTTTATTATTAATGTACTCCAGTTATTGCAGTTTTAGTATAAACATGAATTATAAAATTAAGGGAAGCCATGGAGTGTGATGAGACAGTATACCAGTTTGACTTCAATTTGGGAAAATTCTTTATATTTGCTCCCAGACCAAATGTAACCCACCCTCCCCTGGTGTAAATAGTTGGAAATTAAAAGTAATTATACCAAAATCAGACAAACAAAAAAATTATCCCAGTTTGGGCGTTAAAAAAAAAAAAAAAAAGTCTTTAGCAATGGCCTATGGGACATAACGTATAAGTCTGCACTGGGTTGGGTGTTGATCTTCCCCGTATGGTTCTGATGTCACCTGGTACATGCACGGTCCAATTTCGCTGGCTCAGAGTGCATGCGCACAATTTGAGCCAGTAAGGGGTAATGGAGAAAGGCAGGGAGAGGGGAGGCATTCAATCGTACATAATTTATGGAGGAGGTGAGAGGGTCACACAGTGGGAAGGTAGAAAGGGAGTGGGAAGCAATCTTCCACCAGCAAGCGCTTTGCCTGCAAGAGGGAAGACTCTTAAATCTGTTGGAACAGAGTTCTGGTGATGCAACAACCCCCGAGCGCAAATTAACAATAAGTCTGAAGGTGCAGTGTTTCAATCTAAAACACTGCACATTCCGACTCATACCACCATGACCACTTCAGATCGCTGAAGTAGTCATGGTGGTTGGAGTAACACATACACTCTGAATTCTCCACTCGTCACACTTTATTAAATAGCCCTGGTGTATTTTGTTATCTTGAGCTATCCGTGTGTGACAAATGATTTGTCCAGTATAACAGTCTGTAAGGTTTATAGAAAAATCTTGGCAAATTTGCAGTAATAACCAATGACTTCCGAAAAGATCAGAGATGTTGATATTAAGTACAATTCCAATCCCTCTAGTTTCTTTATAGCCCGAGCTCCTCATTATGTGGAGTTAAAAATATTCCATGTTAACTGTACGGCAGATTAGGAGAATGACTCATTATTTTGTAATATTTGCCGGTAGAGCGGGCGAACTCTTCCAGCACAGTCACAAAGGCAGAGTCCACTTCTTACCGTGTAATAACTGAAATTCATTTTCACAAGATTGTCTCGTTAATGTCCATGGCTAATGGGTACAAGCTGGGAAAAAACAAATCGGCTATTTTGTTCCAATGCATTTTATAATTATGCCCATGAATCATGTCTGATACCCAAATCTTCTCTCATACGGGAGAGATATATGAAAATATTTCATGAGAATTTGTAAAAAGTGGCAGAATTCCATGAAGATGTATGTTTTGTTTCTGTGGATGCCAAATGTTTCCTTGATTGCTTCTTTTTTAATCTTTGCACATTTTTCCATTGCAAACACCCATGAGTAGATCATTGGACACCAGGCATTGACCCATAGTACCAGACAGGACTTGGTTCTAAAGACACTAATTCTGTAACTTCCTTCATCTCTGCTCAGCTCTATTGACCACATCACATTGCTCTGCTAACTGTATCACAAGGCTTTGTTGATGACATCTCAAGGCTCTGCTAACTGTATCACAAAGCTTTGTTGATGACATCATACGGCTCTGCTAACTGTATCACAAAGCTTTGTTGATGACATTATAAGGCTCTGCTAACTGTATCACAAGGCTTTGTTGATGACATTATAAGGCTCTGCTAACTGTATCACAAAGCTTTGTTGATGACCTCATAAGGCTCTGCTAACTGTATCACAAGGCTTTGTTGATGACCTCATAAGGCTCTGCTAACTGTGTCACAAAGCTTTGTTGATGATGTCATAAAGCTCTGCTAACTGTATCACAAAACTTTGTTGATGACATCATAAGGCTCTGCCAACTGTATCACAAAGCTTTGTTGATGACATCATAAGGCTCTGCTAACTGTATCACAAAGCTTTGTTGATTACATCATAAGGCTCTGCTAACTGTAACACAGTGTATATAAACTGTATAAATACTGTATATAACTTGTATATAAAGAAGGATATCAGTGAATACAGAATACTATATATAAACAGGAATATTCTCCATTGTATTGAACGGAGACAATCAGGATACCCCTGGTTATATGTAGTATCCACATGCTGGAGATGACTTTTTATTTATAGACATTTTTGTTACAGGTATATCTTTACTTTCTATGATCTATTTCAGCAGATTGCTGTGTTTTTATTTCTAAATTAACTGTTGGAGAGTTAAATGGTGCGGGTGTAGCTTATTATCATCCATTTACCCGTTCTCTTTCAGCACCCATCGTTGTGCCCCCATTACTAAGGATTCCGAGGCGCGTCCAATCTTGTTTAGTTATAATTCTGTTTGAAGAGACCAAATAAAATCAAAGTAAAATAAATAAATTACTCAAACCATTAGCTGGAAGCCACTAAATACAAAGGGTAGTATGTGTGTGCGTTTGTGTATATATCGATATTTATATCAGCAAACAATATAGATCAAGTTTAACATCTAAATATTACTTATTAATACCGTGCCCTGTACACTGTCTCTTTATATTCTATTACACAAAATTCCATAAAACTGAGCCGATATTCCAAATCCCTCACGCCCTCAGATCACAGGCCCATCTAACACTAAGCTTCTCTAATTATAACCCAACTCTGAGACAATTTTCAGGAGTCATTTATAATGAGTTTTTTTAAGGCAAACATTTCAAATGTATTCAGTTATATGTGATCGCTGACAACAGTGTTTGTACAGAATGGCTTCAAGTGACTTGTATATCTTTAATTACTGTTTGCTCTGAACATTGAATGCTATTTAAACTCATATCATAATAAAGAGACACTGGGATTAAGTCAATTTCTTTATCTATGTTTTAAAATTAATTAAATGATGACTATACCTGCTCTGACCCAGGAACTGAGTGCACCGTAGCCCATGATTCTCCTACGAATCCGTCACTTTGCATACATGGTTTCATTACGCAGTGTAAGTCTGTGATGTAGAACATACAAACCTTAAGACAAAATTATACAGGAGGCCAAGCAGACTGGTTACTTGAAAAATGAGAAAGAAGATGTTTTTTTATTAAAAAACAAACAAAAACAAAACCCCAGCAAAACAAAAAAAAAAAGCAAGAAAAAAATTAAAACACTTTGTTTGGCAATCCAATGAAACGCTATCTCAAATTTTATTTTAAATGTAACAAATCTTGCTGAATGTCAGAGCTCTGGATAATTTTCTTCAATAATCGAGAAATAACGAGGGCAGTGCAAACAGATGCAAACACCTAGTGCAATTGTTTGCTCTGCCCTCATTTTTTCTATGTTTGTGAATTACTTTACCCTGCTTGGAGCTGCAAGGAGAGGTGCGAGCAGCACATTAGGAAATGTTTGTATTTGGATCTTCTCTGGGTTCTGCAGTAACCGTTACCTCAGCGATATACAGGCAATTTTCTTATTGTTGCACATTATCATATAATTTTAGCAGGACCAATGATTACTTGTACTCTTGACAAACAATTCAGTTTTCCCCAAAATGTATTTTTCACTCTAAAGAAAAAAATCTTTCTCCGGCTTGGTCTCCCATTACAAGGTGTTTTCTAAGAAAAGGGCTACAATGAAGGTCTGCTTTGAGTGGAACTGGTTTCATGCCAGTGACTGGCATGTCTTTGCTACCTAACTTTTAACGTATGAACGCTCAGTTTTAGATTTATGAGATATGTCGTGATATTGTTAATGCTCGTCTGGTATTCAATGTTTATTTGAGATAAGTCAATATATTCAAGCCCAGGCCATGTTTCTGGTATTCACATTGTTGCCCAGTCCTACCTGGTTATGATTGCTTCTGTGCAAAGTCGCAACTTGCTGCTCTTTAATAATCTTTAAATTTATTTCTTCCTCTGAAAATGTAACCCTATGTTTTATTCCAGGCTAGCCTGCAATATCACAGATATACCCAGAGGGAAATCAGTGTAACGAATGCTGGTATTTCAGATACCAATTGGTTCGCTTCCTCCCGAACTGCTAGATAGTTTGTGATTATAGCTTGCAATTTGTGTGCCGATTCGTACGTTCTCCAGAGTAAAATACAGCATACAAGTAAATCCAACGGGTACTCAGACGCATAC
Organism: Pelobates fuscus; assembly: GCF_036172605.1. NCBI lineage: Eukaryota > Metazoa > Chordata > Amphibia > Anura > Pelobatidae > Pelobates > Pelobates fuscus. The sequence continues at coordinate 138,469,402 of NC_086327.1, forward strand.
CCAAACATCAGCCTAGACTAGAAGAAGGGTACAACAGGAATGTTTTTTTCAGGCCAGGTGGCCAGCTTTTATGTAAGTCAAGGGTACATTATACACGCTCACAAAAACTCCCACAATACACTCACTAAATTACTGAGTCACAATGACTCGACATAAAATGCAAAATATTAAAAGTACATAATAATACACATAAATTTTATAGGAACCCCCATAAATGTCGTATCCCCGGGTAGCATGGGTCTGAGCACCCAAGTTGTCCAAATAGCGCTCAGATCCCACGAATACAGCCGAATCGACACTGGGGTAAAGTTTTGACTGACCGCTCACGAGACGCTTGCCCAAAATAGTTCCATGGTTTCAAGGGTAGCGTTCGGTCAATTTCAGGAGTCCCAAACCGAACAAAACCACAAACGGTTCCCCATGCTCATGGGTAGAGTTTGTTCACTGGGTTAGTGCGAACAAACCTACCGAACTGCGCTCTCCTGGCTTGCCTGTGAAAAGAAGCAGGCATTCGTGAAGTTGACCTGTGTTCGCGGAGTCAAGAGTTCCCGACACTCGACGACTAGGTCCGCTGCTCTTTTTGTGCGACAAGATGGCCGCAGTTTTTTCCAGCACATGTTGTTTAGTTGCATGAATGGCGGCTACACAGGGAGAGCGCTAATTCCTGCGGTTTTCTTGAACTTGATGAGCCAGGGGGTTAGTCGGACCAAAAAATTACGAATGGGAACCAAAGTATGTAGTTTTCTTCTCAATCAGCAGGGCAGAAAGCACCATGGCTTGCGTTTTAAAATATTTTTAATTAATGTATGTTTTTAAAGATATTTTTGTAAATGGTTTTACTCTTTCCTTGAGAGCTAGATTTGATGTCACACTCTCCCTACCCCACAATTATTACAGCAATCAATTCAACTGATTGCTAACATTGTGTATTTATTGCATCTTTTCTGCCATTTGAGGAAATCAGTGGAAACCTTTATAAGGAAGGAGGTGAAATTCAAAGATAAATGAAATTGATATTGTTCTAATCATTTCAATACATTTCTGGACATTTTTCTTAATAACCCAACTGGCTGCAGTACTTTATACCTTATACCTCTAATGCTAAATTCTTGTTATATACCATAAGAAACAAACATAACCAGATCGTCCGCATTTCCTTGTGATTTGTGAAACAAGATTTCTGGTCTGTTTCTTTTTTTCCACGTTCTTGCCTTTATCTCATTTCGCCATCATCGCGCTCTCTCCCACATGTAATAATTTGTGTCCAATATTTCATTTGTGTCATTTGCCCTCATTGCATTTAGCGCTGACACGACTTCTGTCTCTCGAAAGACACGACCTACATTACCCAACCACATAAGCCAATTAGTCTCCCCCTTATTCTCAACAGTAGTGGCGTTCAGCAGAGAGCTTCTTGTAATGTCCCCTTATTATCGGCTGTCACAGGTTCTACCATGAATCCTCCCACCAGGTTTGTTGGTAATTTATTTGATAACCTTTCAACTGCCAGGCGGGGGCGCAACTCAATGCACAGGGCTGTAGAATCCATATTTGTAAATCTTCACTAGTTATTTGGCTCTTTAAATTCAGATGATACAAATATGACACTACAAGGCCAGTGTGTTTTCCAAAATGCTCTTAAAAATATACTTCATAGCGTCTTTACTAGTTGGCTGATATTGTTTTGAGCAGTAACAGGAACAGGTGCTAACGATTCACTATAATGAATGCGCCATCTATTTTTCCTTATTTAAGCTAACAGGTCAGAAAGCAAACAGGAGAATGTTATTGTGCTAGTATGATACATAGTAATTAAAAATCCGTGCATTAAATATCATTTGGTGCGAAATAACGTGTTAAAATAGCACTATTTTTAAAGTGAGATCAGCAGCTGCTAAAATGGTTCTAATTTGTGAATATATTTACACAGATATCAAATTTACTAAAAACTTGCTGTTTGATTATTAAATTGTTACCAGTACTAAACGCATAAAGGTAATGATTATTTGTCTCCTTTTTTTGCATTTTTAAAGTAAATGCCTTTTTTCAAACTAATGTCTCCCTGTATTAAATGAATGCATTTACTAACTAATGCTAGTACTGCCATATAGCAAGGATTTTATTATCTGCATTTACTGATGTTAGGGGACAGGGGAGCCCCTCTTTCCTTCTTGATTGCAGTCATGTGAGTTTGCTTCCAGTTTTGACTTATGTTTGTGAGACTGATTTCTGCACACCGAAGGCATCCATAATTGCCCCAATTGTCCATTCAATCCATCGACTCTAAAAAACAACCCCGAAATAAAAAAAAGCAGTAGAAAAAAGCTCCACTGGTGATAGACTGATAATGAAAAAGACTTATGATAAGACGTCAATGGGCTGCTGAGAGTCCATTATATATTGCGTGAGTCTCTCCCCTCTGTGCTCCGAGATTCATGCTCATTATCACCCAACCTCTCCATCGCTCGGCGTCTCCAACTCTGGGAGAATACTGCTACTACAAGAGGGCGTCAAAGGGGAAAAATGTAATGTTACATCTGGTTCTGTGGTTTTCAAAGTATCTCAAAGTAACATTATCTATATCCATATTGCAATTAAATAACATTATCGGGAATTCAAAATTAACTTGAAATTTCAGCTATGCTTCCGGTTTGGATATTTTGGTGTAAAATTCACTTTTAAATGTTTCTTTTATTCTCACTTTAGTAAATAATCATGTGTGTGACATCAGATTAGCTGTTACCCTGTGGGTCTGCCATGTTATACCCGGATCTGTCGTTCTGATAACGCCCAATTTGCTCTCGATCATGGCGGCGTGCAGTAGCACAGTTATAATATGCTCACAGACAGGTAATAGGAATGTGATAAAACTGCAGGTCCCGTACTGCTTGCTATTATAATGATAACTGTATTTACCCAGAGTATCCATTACTTCTAAAGGTAAAGAAGGAGAATGACAACGTATTATAATTAATATTGCAGAACGTTGGGTGCATCTTATAAGGACCCAGGTAAACCAAAGCCTAGTATTATGGCTCCTTCCTAATATCTTGTGCCATATAAGTAACTAGATTAGTTATACGCCTATCTGCTGTCTGTCTGTCAATCTCTTTGTCTGTCTTTCTGTCTATCATTTATAATCCCAGCGATATCAATTATTTACATATATATTGTGGCCACAGATGTAATGGCACATAGCTCAACATATTCAGCTTTATAAAGACATCTTCTGACCATGTGCACCAACAATTATCAAACTGTAATCCAGAACAGTACATATAGTGTGATGCATTTTATTCCATATCTGATGGCATGCACTATTGACGCTATGGACCTGAGAGGTACATATAGATACATGGGGTGTGTGACGTGCGGTCACATTATCCCTTCCAAAACCTTTTCCCATCCCTACACAGGCAATCTATATCAAATCCAACAGCGTATCCACTGCCGGACTGACTTTGTTATTTACAAATTAACGTGCCCATGTGGCCTTAATTATATTGGCAAAACAGAGACAGCACTCTGTGAGAGAATTAGAGGCCATAGGTCCTGTATCCGGCTTGCCAATCGTGATGGCAAGTTAGATAAACCAGTGGCCAGACATTTCCTGGAATTCCGACATCAATTGTCAGCCCTCAAATGTGTTGCAATTGAGCACATTCCCATTCCGGCCCGTGGGGGGGTACAGAGGCAAAATCTTACTACAAAGAGAGGCCTATTGGATTTTCCATTTGGCAACCTTGTCGCCTAAATGAGAAGTGCTCTTATTCCATGTTTTTGTAAACATTTGTTATCTGTAGGGCCATTTTTGGGAGTCTTCGACTATATTTCTCTAATATTACCGCTGGGGTAATCATGATAATTATCAGCCCTAAGACCCCATCAGGGGGAATTACGTCAGTACATGCCCCACTTATGGTCCATGGTTTAGTTCAGAAAATATCTCTTTTGTTAACTGCTGAATTTTAAAACTCTGAAATAATCTATAATATACATGTGGGTACTAACCATTAGGTGTGTATACAGGATACATTCTAGCCTGAGGGATTTCATACAAACATTGTCTCTCACTTTAACACAGATTTTATCAGATCCACTTTTAATTTTATGGGGAGACACTTTTGGGCACAAACACTCACTGTCTCACTTTTGTATACATTGGTATAATACACTCATACATGTTTGAACAATTCTTACAATAAACACTTTGAGTAAGGGGATTAATTGTCCTTCTTCCACGTATTTAAGGCTGAGGTCTTTTTAATTGTTGAGAATAGATACAGTTGCAAGAAAAAGTATGTGAACCCTTTGGAATGATATGGATTTCTGCACAAATTGGTCATAAAATGTGATCTGATCATCATCTAAGTCACAACAATAGACCATCACAGTCTGCTTAACCCCTAAAGGACACATGACGTGCCTGACACGTCATGATTCCCTTTTATTCCAGAAGTTTGGTCCTTAAGGGGTTAAACTAATAACTCACAAAGAATGGAATGTTGCCATGTTTTTATTGAACACACCATGTAAACATTCACAGTGCAGGTGGAAAAAGTATGTGAACCGCCTAGACTAATAACATCTCCAAGAGCTAATTGGAGTGAGATGTCAGCCAACTGGAGTCCAATCAATGAGATGAGATTGGAGGTGTTGGCTACAGCTGCCCTGCCCTATAAAAAACACACACCAGTTCGGGGTTTGCTTTTCACAAGAAGCATTGCCTGATGTAAATGATGCCTCGCACAAAAGAGCTCTCAGAAGACCTACGATTAGGAATTGTTGACTTGCATAAAGCGGGAAAGGGTTATAAAAGTATCTCCAAAAGCGTTGCTGTTCATCAGTCCACGGTAAGACAAATTGTCTATAAATGGAAAAAGTTCAGCACTGCTGCTACTCTCCCTAGGAGTGGCCGTCCTGTAAAGATGACTGCAAGTGCACGGCGCAGACTGCTCAATGAGGTGAAGAAGAATCCTAGAGTGTCAGCTAGAGACTTACAAAAGTCACTGGCAAATGCTAACATCCCTGTTAGCGAATCTACAATACGTAAAACACTAAACAAGAATGGATGTCATGGGAGGATACCACAGAGGAAGCCACTGCTGTCCAAACAAAACATTGCTGCATGTTTACAGTTCTCACAAGAGCACCTGGATGTTCCACAGCAGTACTGGCAAAATACTCTGTGGACAGATGAAACCAAAGTTGGGTTGTTTGGAAGAAACACACAACACTATGTGTGGCAAAGAGAGGCACAGCACACCAACATACAAACCTCATCCCAACTGTGAAGTATGGAGGTGGGGGCATCATGGTTTGTGGATGCTTTGCTACGTTAGGGCCTGGACGGATTGCAATCATCAAAGGAAAAATGAATTCCCAAGTTTATCAAGACATTTTGCAGGAGAACTTAAGGCCAGCTGTCTAGCAGCTGAAGCTCAACAGAAGATGGGTGTTGCAACAGGACAAAGACCCAAAGCATAGAAGTAAATCAACAACAGAATGGCTTAAACAGAAGAAAATACGCCTTCTGAAGTGGCCCAGTCAGAGTCCTGACCTCAACCCAATTGAGATGCTGTGGCATGACCTCAAGAAAGCGATTCATACCAGACATCCCAAGAATATTGCTGAACTGAAACACTTCTTTAAAGAGGAATTGTCAAGAATTACTCCTGACCGTTGTGCACGTCTGATCTGCAACTACAGGAAACGTTTGATTGAAGTTATTGCTGCCAACGGAGGTTCAACCAGTTATTAAATCCAAGGGTTCACATACTTTTTCCACCTGCACTGTGAATGTTTACATGGTGTGTTCAATAAAAACATGGCAACATTCCATTCTTTGTGTGTTATTAGTTTAAGCAGACTGTGATTGTCTATTGTTGTGACTTAGATGATGATCAGATCACATTTTATGACCAATTTGTGCAGAAATCCATATCATTCCAAAGGGTTCACATACTTTTTCTTGCAACTGTATATAAAAAGAAAAACATTTCTTTAAAAATGGCACTTTTTATTATCACTGATGGAAATATTTTCATTATTATTAAGTTTAATCATTTGGGTTTCTTTACTTATACAATTTTTCTCCCAGTGGCTTTAGATCTCCTGTTCAATACATGCTATTGTATCCTGTCATCTCCTTTTTGACTGCCGGGGTGCTCTATGATTGCCATGGTAACATCACGCTCAAACCTAGTAGGTTTTACTCAGATCGGTGCCTGGGCACGCAGGAGCAGCCAAAGAGACGTAGGCGTCTATGGTTGCCCCAGTGACGTGTGATGCCTAGCCTATTGGAATACACTACTTGGTGGGCTTGGATATACAAGCCGGAAGCCGGAAGTAAATGTGAGCAGGTTGGCGGTCTGAGCGAACCCGGTGGCAAACGGAAATGAGGATCACCTGTATGTGAGTACCCTTTAATATGTATCACATGTCCTAAATAAGCTTGTTTCATTGTTTGTGTATCCTGTGTATCCTCTGTAAGGGAGCTTAAACGTTGATGTCATTTAGAATAAAGAAGACAATATTCTGGAAATCCTTGGAGTGACGGTATTTTTTTGTATACATATAGATACATATAGATACATAGATATATATAGAGACAGAGGTATACAGATACATATAGATACATATAGATACATAGATATATATAGATACAGAGGTATACAGATACATATAGATACATAGATATATATAGATACAGAGGTATACAGATACATATAGATACATATAGATACATAGATATATATAGATACAGAGGTATACAGATACATATAGATACATAGATATATATAGATACAGAGGTATACAGATACATATAGATACATATAGATACATAGATATATATAGATACAGAGGTATACAGATACATATAGATACATATAGATACATAGATATATATAGATACAGAGGTATACAGATACATATAGATACATATAGATACATAGATATATATAGATACAGAGGTATACAGATACATATAGATACATATAGATACATAGATATATATAGATACAGAGGTATACAAATACATATAGATACATAGATATATAGATACAGAGGTATACAGATACATATAGATACATAGATATATATAGATACAGAGGTATACAGATACATATAGATACATAGATATATAGATACAGAGGTATACAGATACATATAGATACATATAGATACATATATATATATATAGATACAGAGGTATACAGATACATATAGATACATATATATACATATATATAGATACAGAGGTATACAGATACATATAGATACATATACATACATAGATATATATATAGATACAGAGGTATACAGATACATATAGATACATATAGATACATATATATATATATATAGATACAGAGGTATACAGATACATATAGATACATATAGATACATATATATATATATAGATACAGAGGTATACAGATACATATAGATACATATAGATACATAGATATATATAGATACAGAGGTATACAAATACATATAGATACATAGATATATAGATACAGAGGTATACAGATACATATAGATACATAGATATATATAGATACAGAGGTATACAGATACATATAGATACATAGATATATAGATACAGAGGTATACAGATACATATAGATACATATATATACATATATATAGATACAGAGGTATACAGATACATATAGATACATATACATACATAGATATATATATAGATACAGAGGTATACAGATACATATAGATACATATAGATACATATATATATATATAGATACAGAGGTATACAGATACATATAGATACATATATATATATATAGATACAGAGGTATACAGATACATATAGATACATATAGATACATATATATATATATAGATACAGAGGTATACAGATACATATAGATACATATAGATACATAGATATATATAGATACAGAGGTATACAGATACATATAGATACATATAGATACATAGATATATATAGATACAGAGGTATACAAATACATATAGATACATAGATATATAGATACAGAGGTATACAGATACATATAGATACATAGATATATATAGATACAGAGGTATACAGATACATATAGATACATAGATATATAGATACAGAGGTATACAGATACATATAGATACATATAGATACATATATATATATATAGATACAGAGGTATACAGATACATATAGATACATATATATACATATATATAGATACAGAGGTATACAGATACATATAGATACATATACATACATAGATATATATATAGATACAGAGGTATACAGATACATATAGATACATATAGATACATATATATATATATATAGATACAGAGGTATACAGATACATATAGATACATATAGATACATATATATATATATAGATACAGAGGTATACAGATACATATAGATACATATAGATACATAGATATATATAGATACAGAGGTATACAAATACATATAGATACATAGATATATAGATACAGAGGTATACAGATACATATAGATACATAGATATATATAGATACAGAGGTATACAGATACATATAGATACATAGATATATAGATACAGAGGTATACAGATACATATAGATACATATAGATACATATATATATATATAGATACAGAGGTATACAGATACATATAGATACATATATATACATATATATAGATACAGAGGTATACAGATACATATAGATACATATACATACATAGATATATATATAGATACAGAGGTATACAGATACATATAGATACATATAGATACATATATATATATATAGATACAGAGGTATACAGATACATATAGATACATATATATATATATATAGATACAGAGGTATACAGATACATATAGATACATATAGATACATATATATATATATAGATACAGAGGTATACAGATACATATAGATACATATAGATACATATATATATACAGATACAGAGGTATACAGATACATATAGATACATATAGATACATATATATATAGATACAGAGGTATACAGATACATATAGATACATAGATATATATATATATAGATACATAGATATATATAAGCGGTTTATTTTTCATTTAACAGTTAACATTTCAGAAAGTCTGAACAAATTCTAGAGTCTTTAAAAATTCCACGAGGAAAGCAAAAGACAGATAAGTGTTTGTTACTATTGGAAATATCACCCAGCGGTCCCACGTGACTTCGCTTGATGGCTGCCTAATGAGAGATTAACTAATGGCGCTGTTACTGAGGGAATGGAAATGCAGACTCAGACCTCTTTTACAACTGATGCAAGCAATTTATCTACATAAACACAGGTGAAATTGTACCACTTTATCCCCCCGAGAGCATTTTCTATACACGACTGTCTAAGAAGAAAGGGGGGGAAATAACAGATCTCCCATTTAAATCAATTCCTAATAAAGAACAAAAAAATACAACACCTACAATGTATTCTCTTAATTTATTCCCAGGTGTCCAGATATATCCAGAACATAGATGAATAAAAATAAGAAGCATCAAAAAAACAAGAAAAATAAAGTAATCAAAACTTGCGATTTATTTTTCTTTAACAAATTAAAGTGAGTTTCGAAAAGCAGTGAAATGGAAAATCGGACACTGAACCAAGCCCGCTGCTAATTTCGCCCCCTTCTGTAACCCATTTTCTTTTTATGAAAGTCTCGGAGGTACTTTTTGGTACAAAACACGTTCGAAGTTTACTTATGACCGCAAATCATTTCATTCATCTCCCCACGCTGTGAAAATTGCCTTTCTTCTAAATTTCAATTGTGTGCACTCACCATTCCCAAAACAAAGTCGTTATCAGACAAGCAAGCAGACAAACACACATACAAACAAATAAAAATAAATACAGGGAAAAAACAAACGCTGAACCATTTGACAGAATGTTACCCAGTCATTTGTTAGGTTTGAAAATGTGAAAGGTATCATTTACTGACGACACAGACGCAAATTTAAGAATAGATATTATATTGTCTCAAATTATATGAGATGAGTTTTTATATGAGATATTTGACGCAACAACTTCTGCTTGAGTTCTGTTTTTTTATCTCAACAATAACATAGTTTAGTGAATAAGTCCCTTTCTTAATTTTGGGCCAGTGGTTCTTATCCAGATACATAACACTGTTTGACTCACTTTTGGTTTTCATTTTCTTTGTAGCTGTGTCTATTTCTGTATCTATTTACTTTGTCTCTGCTTATACTTTGTCTGTCTATTTTCAGTCTCTCCCCATCTATCTGTCTACCTATTTTCTGTCTGTGTCTCTCCCATCTGTCTGTTTCTCCATCTATCACTCTCTCCATTGGTCAGCCTATTTTCTGTCTGTTTGCCTGCCTTTCTATCCATCTGACTGTCTATTTTCTGTATATCTCTATACTCAATCTGACTGTCTATTTTCTGTGTTTGTCTCCATGTGTGTGTCTATTTTATGTCTGTTTGTCCATTTCTCTGCCTGTTTTCTGTATCTCTCTCATTATGTCTGTCTGTTTTCTGTCTGTTTGTCTATTTCTGTGTGTCTCTCTCCATTTCTCTGCCTGTTTTCTGTCCATCTCTCTCCATCTGTCTGTCAATTTTCTGTATGTCTCTCTCCTTCTATCTGTCTGTCTGTCTATTTTCTGTGTGTCTCTTGTCATTTCTCTGCCTGTTTTCTGTATCTCTCTCATTATGTCTGTCTGTTTTCTGTCTGTTTGTCTATTTCTGTGCGTCTCTCTCCGTTTATCTGCCTGTTTTCTGTCAGTCTCTCTCCATTTGTCTGTCTATTTTCTGTATATATCTCTCCCCTGTCTGTCTGCTTATTTTCTGTGTGTATCTCCATGTGTTTTTCTGTCTCTCTCTCTCCTGTCTATCTATTTTCTGTGTGTCTCTCTCCTTGTGTCTGTCTATTTTCTGTGTCTCTCTCCTTCTATCTGTCTTTCTATTTTCTGTCTACCTCTCTCCTGTCTGTCTGTCTATTTTCTGTTTGTCTCTCTCCATTTTCTTGCCTGTCTAATTATGATTGGGGTAACACTCTGAAAGTGGAGTCATTGTTAGGTAAATTCCATCGGTTTCCATGGCGATTCTTCTACTTTTAGCACCTTCCCCCAGAAATATTCTTTTTCCGCATTCATTGTGTAAGAAAAGCCTACATTTCAGAAGCTGAGACAGGAACCGGAGAGCAATGAGCACACATCATGTCTGTTTGGTTTGTGATGATGGAGATTGTGATACTGTTACATTTTACGTCTTCTGCTGATATTTCCTGCTGCAGAAATCGGGTCTACTGATACAGCTGTCTACATGTAATTTGTGTACAGATTTAAGTTGTGAAAGTACTGGGTTAGGATTTAACGCAATGAGACGATGATTGATGTGGTGATCTTCCACTTACATCAACGCAATCACGTGGTTCTAAAGATTATAAAATCAGAGGATTTTAACGGAACATATGTATGTGTGTACGAGGAGCACAGAGAGGGATAGAGTAGGATTAGAAATGTGTTGCCATGGAAACTAATAACCAATTTTGTAGAGCGAGGCTGTGGAGTTTGACCTGAACGGAGTTGGGTATGGCAGTCAGAAAGACGAAAGGTGACAGCCTGTCGAGCAAGAGAGAAATTACGCTTTTTTTTCGGATGCTGAATCCAAAAATACAATAAAAAAATTGTTTGGTTTTATTGTGCAAACTGTGCGTTCATAGCAATAAATAATTCCGTGTCGAGGAGACGTATAAAACTATTTCTGTGATAATGATCGTAAAAACCGCAAAGTGCTTATAATCTCATATGTGTCCAATGCTTAGCGCAGTAAATGGCGCAGTAAAATGGAAATGCGTGCTAGCAAAGTATTCTTATCGTTAGCAGTATATATCGTTTATTACTTGAATGTGTTTTATTGATCATTGTGATCACACTGTCCTGGAGTGATTGAAAGACCAAGTACCTCTGGTGGCCCCGTGACCCTGAGATAAAGTTGTTAGGAAGTCTGAAGAGAGAGAAACAAGAGGTGGATAACAGGAATTGAATTAAATTAACTTTGATGGTTTAATTGTCTCAGCTTCACCGGGTCTAATCTTAGACTAGAGTTAGTTTTCATTGTTTGCTATATCTCAGGAATCTCAGCCAGCATTTGACCGGGAAGATGTTGCATAGTCATGGGGGATGGAGGAATGTTGGCCTCTCATACACTTCTAACAGATTTCTTTTTTTCATATCATCCACAAGCTGGGAAATATAAAAGGAATGCAGACTATGGTGCCTGGAGAATGCAATGTATCATCTGTTTTCCCAATAATGTCTGGTTTTAGTAAGACAGCTGCAACTGCTTTATAAGACAGAAAGTTGCACTCACATGTGATAGAGCCACTGTGAACTCCATTCAGGATAAACAGATTTCCCATTTGCAAAAGTTAGTGATGGTTATGTCATCATAAACCCCACCAGTGGATCAGGGTCCTCACACCCCTATCACTCCCTTCACAATAAAATAATTGACCCGTGCTCTTCACTCTAAAAGTAGTGAGGGCAATACATCAAACACCTGTAAAAAAAAAAATCATACTTACCGACAGATGTCCTCTTTTTTCTTAATTCTTAATTTCTTCCAAGTAAAAAGTGATAAAACCTAATGATACTACTAAAGATAAAAGAGAAGTGAAATAGAAATAAAAAACATACTAAGTACTAATTCACTTATTCACTTATTTACTAATATTCACAAATTAATTTATTAAAAACACACTAATTTATGGAGTTTGTGTTAATTAAAATTCATTTTTGTAGACGGCAGAGATTAGAGAACTAGTTCACCTCTCAGACACCACACAGGGCTCCAAATTGAATGAAGGATGTCCCCATGTTAGTGCACAGGATGTGATTGGTAAGACCTGTGGTGTTGGTGGGTTTTGGTTCAGAAATACTCAGCTGGAGCGATTTACTAACAGGATTAGACACTAAGAAATTCATAGTAAATTTAAACTGAAATACTTGGTCCTAAAATGTGAAATTCACTATGGATTACTACTTTAGCGAATAACAGTCCAAATTGGACCCTTCTCCCCCACAAATTATCTTTATCTCAATCTCATATATTTTGTCTTAAACTGTACAATGCCCTTGTCAATAATTCCTTCTTTAATAATTCATTCCATTAAAATTCAAATCCATCCTTTAACATGGCTACAACTCTCACCAGCATTCGCCATGTGTGGGAGTTACAATCCACATTTGCTGCAGAGCCAAGCATTGCCCATTATGATAATTGTATACCCTTATCTTTATTATAATTTCCTCCTTGAATTATTATTTTTATTCATCCTCGTTTCGCAGCATGGTACGTCCAGGACACTCAGTGCAAATTGCTGCAGTGGTCATAGGTAGCATTGCTCTTGACTGTGATAAAGTGGCCGGCTAGGGCTGGTATAAATCATGTGTTTAAATGGGATAATACATTTTTCAGGTTTAGGTAAATCAAGTGATCTTTTAAATGCGGCAGTGGCAGGACCTGTCTCATAAACTATCACTTTGTTTAAGGCTTTTATTATCTGTATAAAGATTCCTTCCTAGTCACTGCCCGGCCGTGGACGTACGTAGCACAGTCACAGTTAGAAAATTGTTATCTTGAAATGGCTCTCATTGCTTTTATACTGCAACACACACATCTTGATAAATATTATTCTACTTATTTATCATGGGAAAGCATGAGTCAAATACTTGCAAAATGAACCGCTCTCTATTTATCACTTATTTGGTTATTTTGTCAGATATTTATAAAACAGTATTGCACCTGTGAGTCAGACTAGATTTAAAGTGGGCATTAATCAGTAGAGTACAAGTAGCAGCGTATACATTGTATTTGTTTTACGCTGGGTTGGTAATGGCTTAATGGTAATAATTTATCTGTATCTGTCGAGTCCCACATCTAAATTATGCAGAATAAAGGGGCTGAGATCAATCACATACTGCTGAAAATTATAGTATCTGATATCGCTAGATGCGGGGAAGGAATAAGATTATGGTATGGCGTGAGCGCTGGATACAGGACTTGCTGTACGTTTATATAATGGGAAGAAGTATCTTTGGACAAACCAGGTCAATGATTCCAGAGATCAGGACAAATGATAGACCTATCTGGGTCAAAATCTAAAAACCATTGGTATGGAGATCTGCTACACAAAGGCAACCAGAAAACAAAACACAAGGACACAGCATATAAAACTGCAGAAAATGTCCATTGTGGAGCAAACCATGACCTGTGTTGGTACTGTTACTCTTAGACATACATGAAATCCAAGGAAGGGCGATTGCCCCATTTTGTCCAATGCTGTGGGCACCCATGAATATATTTAATTTTTGTGGTGTAAGTGCAAAGTGTTTATATGTAGCAATAAGGCATTGTGACATCAGAATGGCACAAATCCTGAGCTCCAGACAACCTCAGTCTCAGTGAATGTTAGAAGATAAAGCCTTCCAACGGGTGGCCAGAAGAAGGTTCAGGAGAGCGACCACGCAAAACCAAAACAACAGCTAGTGTGACAGTGGAATTTGATATCAATCTCTAACTAGTTATCTGTCCCATCCACGCTACCCGTTACAGGTACCCGCTGTGTCTCTCATGTACCCCCTGTGTCTCTGTCAGTTTATGATGTTTGATTGCGTCCACCTCGCGCAAATTGCCTTATTTTGGCTGTAATTGGGTAGATTATTTTTCCTATAGAAAAAAATATCTGTGTGTTAAGGAGAGTCAACCACGTTCTATGCACAGAACATGGTAACATATGTTCCAATATTTCAAATGGACAAAGAGGAACACTTTAATTTTTGGGATGGGAGTAAGTGTGTGGCAGGGGTGGAGTATATTTTAGTTGTATAAATTGTTATAAGTAAATCACCTAAAATCTGAGAGATTAACAATTTATACAACTAAAATATAATTTATAACGAGAACAATGTATCTTATTTATACAGACTGACTTCTAAATACATTTATTGTAGTTGAATTCCCTAATCTAGCCTTGGAAGGATACGAGAATGAGTTTACTTTAACATAACAAATATTCCTACCTGAATTTGTAACACAGAGTTATTTCAAAGATAATATATTTTTTACATTGTAAGTTGTTATTTTGTTCTCTTTTCATTTAGTGCAATATGCCTATTTAACTTGTTTGCCCTTTTACATGAAAATGATTGTTACAGCCTTGGAAACGTATATCATATATTTTCCAATCTTAGCATTAAGCACAGCGAAGGGAAGGTGTGAGTGGGTATAACTAGTGATTTCAAATTGCTGACTCTTTATACAGCTGCTCCATGTGACTGCGGCATACCATGTCGTGTATATACCCAGAACATACATAAAGAATTGAAAAGTGGATCACAGACCGAGAGGGAGAATGGCATTTATTTGTACTATTCAGAAAACATCCCCTCTGCAGATTTTATTGAGTATACATTATTTCTTTATTTATTTATGCGGAATTTCAAATACCGCTAGAGATTTTATTTTTTTGTTAGAAAATCTAGGCTTTCATTCCTTGATTTTTTTATTACTATTCTGAGATACGACTGGGAATACACATTATATTTTTTTCTCTGCCTTTTCTTTACTTTTGGTTTCAGGAAATCCATTTTAATATGGCTTTTTAAAAAAAAAAAAAATCATGTCCACTATGTCCCTAGCTCCCTACCTGTCGCTATTTCAAAAAGTTACTTCAAAAGAAGAAAAACACATATAAAAGAAAAATAGGACACAAGAAAACAAATGATATATTGCAATTATTGTAAACAAAGAGAATGAGTGGCATGCTTTCACGATGTTCGATCGCAGAATACAAAATAATTCCAGCATTGTTTTAGGGTATTGGGTATATAGAATTTTCCCTGTGCATGATTTCTCTAAGCAAAGACCCCACTGAAGGACATGGCCATGTGATTAAGTCTATTTTGTTTGAAAATAGTTAAAGTTCTGGTTCCATAAATTTCAATATAGAGAAGTCATCGAGTAGTTGGCCGTTATAGGTTGAACTATCGATAGGTAGCAGAAGGATGGAAAAAATTTGAAGGGTGGATTAGGGTTTGTGACTGGAATCCATGCCTCAGTTTTAGCTTCAGCTAATGGATGGATGGGACCAGGTTGTGCCTCTAGACCAGTGATTCCCAAACCAGCCCTCATATCCCACCCACCTGTCCCGCATTTAGGGATAACACAGTTTTTTTTCTTCTAAAAACACCTTAGACACAACTAGGTAGTTCCTAAGTTCTGGACTGGTAAGGGGCATGAGAACTGGTTTGGGAATCTTTGCTGTATATTCTTAATATTCAGCTCTCACGAACCCTACTGTTACCCAATGTCCTCTCAATGTTACATTAAAAAATAAATGTTCTAACCCTTACAGAGCAATTTGCGAAAGTGAGTATTTGAAGTCAATTCAAAGTGAATTTCCAATTTCCAAGAAAAGGTGAATTAGATAATTATTCCAATTTGGCTATTTTCACTTAGAATTTACCTTGAATTCTCTCCTATAACCCCTATTTATTTATCTATCATTATGAGGTAAAGCTTTGGGCGAAAAAATAAATTGAAGATTTAATAATATGTAAAATATTTTAAAGGTTTTTTTAATAGTTTGATCATTTTTTATTAAAACATTTAAAGAAGATATATGCTTTGATATTTTAATATTTTGAAAAAAATATATTTTAAAATGTCTCCAAAAAAAAATTAAACAATTTCAAAAACGTATCCAACAATATTAAATCAAGGCCGTAGTGGACTAGCAGAGCAAGCCATGACTCAATCAGCTAGGGATTGTAAAGAAAAAAATATACATACAAAGATCCGGAAGGCTAGGGACATTAAGGAAGAGGACTTCATTGACAGTGCAGTGCTGATGGTAAAAGGCTATGTCAAAGAGCCATGTCTTCAATATCTTCTGAATATGTGATGATCTTCACTTCTTCTGATGTTTAGGGACAGGGTATTTTTAAAGCTGTGCACCCTACGATGACGGAGATCAGTGTCCTCTTTAGTCTTCTTCAATATTTTTTTCCTGAAGATGTTAAGACCTATGATGACAAATGTGAAATGTTATTTTATATAATCTTCTGAAGATATTGAGGTTGAAACGGTGGTAGAGTGCTTGATGGACTATTTTGGGGTGTTTGAAGGATTCGCAATGTTTCCTCAGAGCCTGTGTAATTTCTTGAGCTAGCTGAGGATGTGTTCATAATTCTCTTTATTATACAAGTTTAATGCATTGGTTTAGGAAAAAAACATGTTACCCAGAGTTTATTTATTAATGAGCAATAAACACAAATGAGCTTGCGGGATGCATAAATATATGTCTTCCATTATTTAAGCGTGCACAGCAGGCAAATTGAGCCTCCATTTTTCTTTATATACGAATGCATAATGCAGAGACTCATAACAAGGTAACGTACTAGTTTATCTGTGCTCATTTTTACATATTTTTTTGTTTTATTTAGGAAATTAAATAAGGGAACAATTTATAAACGAAATGTCATCAGTAGACTTCTAGTTTAAACAAAACTTATTTGATTTAAATATAAACAAGTATTTCTGTGCATTTTCAATTATTTGGCTTGTTAGCCGTATTGGATAATTTTCTGTAAATTAGCCTGTATTGGTCTGAACTTTGATTCCTTATAGATTTGTAAAGGGCCATAGACTCCACCCTCGTAGTAAAGCACTCAAAGTAAGATAACAGAGTCTAATTTAATATATAGCGCTTTGCTTCATTATATCTAGTCTTGTAGATAGTTCTAAGTTTATTTTGATATTTTCACAATGTCCGAGGTTTGGTGAATTGTGCCTTATGCTACAGAAACATTTCAAGAGTAGATATTCCCACTCATTTTAATATTTAACGTAGCAAATAAATTGATCCATTTTCTTCCAATCCAATTCAATGCGAAAGATTAGCCAGCTATTTTGTGTATTCGAACTAACCCACGAACCAGTCTTTTATGGCAGATATTTTATTAGAACTCATCTTGCCATAATGATATGGGATCACTTTCTATATAATATTGTA
This sequence comes from Pelobates fuscus, assembly GCF_036172605.1. NCBI lineage: Eukaryota > Metazoa > Chordata > Amphibia > Anura > Pelobatidae > Pelobates > Pelobates fuscus. The sequence goes on from NC_086327.1 coordinate 138,487,454, forward strand.
TCTTTATATTTTGATATTATTATTTTTTCTGTATTGAAGTTTAACATTGTACATCTAAAATGACCATAATCACAGAAAACTAGCATTGTGATGATACAATGGAATGCACACATAGCATGTTGGGGTTAATCCAGGTGCATTATGCAAACACAGAGGTGAAATGCATGGCTCAAACCAAAAAAGCAAACTTCACATAGTTATATTTTTTAATCTATGCACTTTGTTGACTTGAACCATGATTTATTTTTTTCAGATCAAATTTTAAAAGGATTTAATATTTTTTATACACTTTTAAAATGATTTAATATTGTAAAGAATATTTAACTATATATATCTTTTTTATACATACAATATATTTTTGATATTTTAATATTTTGAAAAAAATAATCATTGTAAAATGTAATCCAAAAATCTTAAATAATTTGAAAATCTGATCCAACAATATTAAATCTTGGCCATGGTTTGTATTATCTGTAGATTAAATTATTGGTTGATGACAAAACCCCTTAAAGAGTAAAGTGAGCGTTATATGGATTAATTAATGAGCTACCTAGATTGAAACAAGGCAGGTTTGAAAAATATAAAAACCATGATTGATTTTTTCTCTTACGGTATCTTCGATACAAATTGCGAAACAAGATGGAACCTTCAAAAATCATATATCTCCATTTTTCACAGTAATAACTAGGGATGATTGAGTAAAACTGTCTGACGACTTTCACTGACACTTCATTTTCTCCGTCTCCTGCCTTTTTTGTTTTACTTCTCCTGAAAAGCAGAGCCATCTTATCTCGCACATAAAACACGGAGTTGTCGATGAGTCGATAGACTCCGCTCCGGCAGCATCAAGATGAGTTATGAAATTTATCGTGTTCTGAATCAGACAGGTTTTCTTTTCATCTGTGCCTTTACTGTAACTTCCATTGTTTTTGGCGATAAGACGCTGACTGTATAACTGATAATGTAGCAGCTCTCAGGCGACTGCTGATTTTGGGTGACATATAACTGAATATTGAATTAGTGTTGTCTTTTAAAGTAGCTTTCCAGGGTTTTCAATACTGTTTACTTACTTAGTTGTATTTTTAACATTTGTGACGTCTGAAAAATAAAATTAAATGTAGAATTCCACACAACTGCGTTTCTCACTTTCCTGAAACTGTGTGCCTCTCTACTCCGTACCCGTCTCTGCTATTTGATAAAACAGCCTTTACACCTGTCAATCAGCATGAAAACTGACACAAATATGTTGATGGAGATGGACGCAATAAGTCGCCAGGAGGAAAGATAATAAATGGAGGAGGTGAAACACTGCTTCTTTTTCTTCTCCTTAAACGTACTTTGTGCCCTAACTGTGGCAGGACTGAACGGGATTGCAATATAACACAGCTGCTTACTGCGCCGGGCCTCCTGCGCTACCAAGGTGTACAGTGCCAGGTATAATACGGCTGCTTACTGCTCCGGGCCTCCTGCGCTACCAAGGTGTACAGTGCCAGGTATAATACGGCTGCTTACTGAGCCACACCTACTGGGCTACCAAGGTGTACAGTGTCAGGTATAATACGGCTGCTTACTGCACCCCGCCTCCTGTGCTACCGAGGTGTACTGTGCCAGGTATAATACGGCTGCTTACTGCACCCCGCCTCCTGCGCTACCAAGGTGTACAGTGCCAGGTATAATACGGCTGCTTACTGCACCCCGCCTCCTGCGCTACCAAGGTGTACAGTGCCAGGTATAATACGGCTGCTTGCTGCACCCCGCCTCCTGTGCTACCAAGGTGTACAGTGCCAGGTATAATACGGCTGCTTACTGAACCATGCCTCCTGCGCTACCAAGGTGTACAGTGCCAGGTATAATACGGCTGCTTACTGCACCATGCCTCCTGGGCTACCAAGGTGTACAGTGCCAGGTATAATACGGCTGCTTACTGCACCATGCCTCCTGGGCTACCAAGGTGTACAGTGCCAGGTATAATACGGCTGCTTACTGCACCATGCCTCCTGCGCTACCAAGGTGTACAGTGCCAGGTATAATACGGCTGCTTACTGCACCATGCCTCCTGGGCTACCAAGGTGTACAGTGCCAGGTATAATACGGCTGCTTACTGAACCATGCCTCCTGGGCTACCAAGGTGTACAGTGCCAGGTATAATATGGCTGCTTACTGCACCCAGCCTCCTGGGCTACCAAGGTGTACAGTGCCAGGTATAATACGGCTGCTTACTGCACCATGCCTCCTGGGCTACCAAGGTGTACAGTGCCAGGTATAATACGGCTGCTTACTGAACCATGCCTCCTGGGCTACCAAGGTGTACAGTGCCAGGTATAATACGGCTGCTTACTGAACCATGCCTCCTGGGCTACCAAGGTGTACAGTGCCAGGTATAATACGGCTGCTTACTGAACCATGCCTCCTGGGCTACCAAGGTGTACAGTGCCAGGTATAATACGGCTGCTTACTGCACCATGCCTCCTGGGCTACCAAGGTGTACAGTGCCAGGTATAATACGGCTGCTTACTGAGCCCCACCTCCTGTGCTACCAAGGTGTACAGTGCCAGGTATAACACAGCTGCTTACTGAGCCACACCTACTGCGCTACCAAGGTGTACAGTGTCAGGTATAATACGGCTGCTTACTGAACCATGCCTCCTGTGCTACCAAGGTGTACAGTGCCAGGTATAATACGGCTGCTTACTGAACCATGCCTCCTGCGCTACCAAGGTGTACAGTGCCAGGTATAATACGGCTGCTTACTGAGCCACACCTACTGCGCTACCAAGGTGTACAGTGCCAGGTATAATACGGCTGCTTACTGCACCCCGCCTCCTGTGCTACCAAGGTGTACAGTGCCAGGTATAATACGGCTGCTTACTGAGCCCCACCTCCTGTGCTACCAAGGTGTACAGTGCCAGGTATAATACGGCTGCTTACTGAACCATGCCTCCTGGGCTACCAAGGTGTACTGTGCCAGGTATAATACGGCTGCTTACTGCACCCAGCCTCCTGTGCTACCAAGGTGTACTGTGCCAGGTATAATACGGCTGCTTACTGAACCATGCCTCCTGTGCTACCAAGGTGTACAGTGCCAGGTATAATATGGCTGCTTACTGAGCCACACCTACTGGGCTACCAAGGTGTACAGTGTCAGGTATAATACGGCTGCTTACTGCACCATGCCTCCTGGGCTACCAAGGTGTACAGTGCCAGGTATAATACGGCTGCTTACTGAACCATGCCTCCTGCGCTACCGAGGTGTACTGTGCCAGGTATAATACGGCTGCTTACTGAACCACACCTACTGGGCTACCAAGGTGTACAGTGCCAGGTATAATACGGCTGCTTACTGAACCATGCCTCCTGTGCTACCAAGGTGTACAGTGCCAGGTATAATACGGCTGCTTACTGAGCCACACCTACTGGGCTACCAAGGTGTACAGTGCCAGGTATAATACGGCTGCTTACTGCACCATGCCTCCTGGGCTACCAAGGTGTACAGTGCCAGGTATAATACGGCTGCTTACTGCACCCCGCCTCCTGTGCTACCAAGGTGTACAGTGCCAGGTATAATACGGCTGCTTACTGAGCCACACCTACTGGGCTACCAAGGTGTACTGTGCCAGGTATAATACGGCTGCTTACTGCACCCCGCCTCCTGGGCTACCAAGGTGTACAGTGCCTGGTATAACACAGCTGCTTACTGCGCCGGGCCTCCTGGGCTACCAAGGTGTACAGTGCCAGGTATAATACGGCTGCTTCCTGCATATAAAAGTGAATAATATTCTAATGCCAAAGACATCAGCCAATTTCTGGATTAAAACATTTCATATCTTTCTAAAAGATCATGTTTATTGCAAATTGTCAGAAATTCTGCAGGCCTCCCTGCCCCCAATGATGTGTTCAGTACCCCACTCATCTTATGTACAGTGCACAGTGCCGCCATGACACTGGATGAGAGGGAATACTACACACGTACGATGTTTGCAGAGTTTGTCTCTTTCTTTGGCATTGAAGCAAGGTCGCATCACAAGAAGGGGAAAAAAAGATACAATTTTGCTGACGATATCACCAACACAGTCTATGCAAATTACCAGCATTCCTACTTGAACGAAACATGTTTTGTGGATGAATGAGTCGATTTAACTCTCGCTAAGTCCAACTGCTGAGATATGCACATCCGTCGGCGTTAAAGAATATACATCGCTTTTACTGGTTCTATGTGGCTCTCAGTAATCTTACACATTTATTAAAGCCTCAACAGGGAAGGGAAGGACTGGGGCCGGGCGAGGGGGAGCTAGAGGGCCAGGTGGGGAACTACAAATCAATTGCCAAGTTTGAGGCCAAACCAGCACATTGTCATATCACGCTCCCTTTCTTAATTTTATAGTAAATGTTTCGTACTAATACGGCAATAACTGGAATACATTAGTAATAGAATAATACAGTTACGTTATATATTCAGTATTGTGCTGTGAGGCAGCAGCCACCAAATCATTCTACACCAGCAGCTCTGGGGGCAAATGTCCCCCTGCCCCCATCGCCAGCCCTCCACCTGCTTCAGGATATGTTTTATTTTACTCCCAATGAGTTAATGCTGATTTCACCATTAATTATTTAATGTCTTTCTGGGGTTCATTATCCAAAATGTAGCAACTTGTGAGCAGACCCATAGCTTAGTGAATAAGCCCTAAACTCTCACAACCATCTGGTGGTTTATTTACTAAATAGTGCATTGTGCGGATTTATTTACGAAACAGTGATTTGTAGTGAACTGAAACCAAATTGCAAAATCCAGTTAGCAAAATACTCCAGCCTACACATAGTTACACCCTGAACTGTTTTATGGAATAAAAACTATTGTGAATGAACGATTCCCATGCAAACCATAGGCAAGAAGGTGGTTTTCAATTTGTCTTAATTTAGCAATTGTTCTCTGAATTTCCCACGATCCCCTGGTTAGTTACCAAACCCCCTTTGTGTTGAAGTTATACTTTGTTCATTTTTATTTGATTGTGTGGCAGAGTGTGAGACAGTTTGAATCTGGCTGATGGATATTGCCAATCCTCGATACGTCACCATGATGTTTGGATCATATTTTAACCAATTCAATTTATAAAACTTGTGTTTTTAATGAAAATAAGAATCTCCTCCTCTACATATTGCCTTAATATTTTCTTTTACAAAATATGTAAAAACCCCTTTACGTGTAAGTTAAAGAGTTACTCCAAGCACCACGATTTGAAGTGGTCATGGTACCAGGAGTCTGTAAGTTCCAGTATGATACATCACACATATTGATTTTAACCCCTTTGCTGCTGGCAGGGTCATTAGGGTGTCATTAGCCAGGTCTTAACAAGAGGTCAGTTATGTGCAGATTTTTATGGATAGTGTGGCTTGGCAGTTAGCTGAGCCTCTAAGACAATGAATGGTGAATAGATCAGCTTCACTGCTCCTGCAGCTCTGCAGACATCACCAGCACTAAAGAGAGCCTCGGAGTCCAGTGGGGACCCAGTTAAGATGGTAAACCATTGATTAACTCCTGGCATCAGAATCAGAATCACTACCGGGGGAAGCAGTAGTTATGATGCGTTGAGTACCGCGTTATCGTATATCCTTTGTGAACTTTGAATTCATGTAGTCTTCCCAAGTCTCTTCTATTCAATGCTGTTTTCCACTGGTTTTTGGAGGGGCCTGTTTGCTGGCCTCCTACCCTGTGACTATGGGCCCTGCAATATACCTTGCCCAATACACTTTAAAAGGCTCCATTCATGTAATGTAAGTACTTTTGTACTCAACTGCTGGCCCTAATTCCCTGGAACTGTTGGGCATGAAGCCATGCTTGCGGCTGGTCAAAAAGAGACTTGCATTAAACTTTTGAACCCCTGCTCTGATCTGGGTTATTTTTGGATATGTTGTTCACCCAGATCAGAGCTATCTGGGGATGTAACATTATTGGGGGTATGTTATGTTTTGGGGTACTTTCTGAACTTTGTAAAAATTTGTTTTTTCTGCCTGGAGATAATTGAGTTACTAACAGGACTTTACTCAATTATCTCCCAAGCATAGGGGAGGGATTGTGTGCTGTACATCAGCGTGCCACAGTCTGTATGTTTGTTCTGATTGGTTAATGTCCTTTGTGTTCCTGTGCCCCATCAGGTCCAGGGGGTGTTCCTCTGTCCTGGAGAATTGTATAAAAGCCAACCTGAACCATTAAAGATCAGATCATCTTGCACCTTCATGAAGTCTTGGCTCATGTTTGGTGGATTGGAGAACTACACTCTGGGGATTGCTATAATCACAATACTCCCCTGAGTATAATCACTAGCTCTTTAGTAAGAGCTGTTCCTGCTACGCTCTCGGCACTAAGAGAGGCCTACCCACTGGAAGCTGGATCCTGGTCTTGAGTCCAGGGTGGGTGGAGGACAGCGAGACACCAACCAAACTGCAGCGATTCGTGGGGTTTATGGTAGTTATGGTGTTCCAGTGCAGTGCTTATGGTACTTGCCAGTACTAGGAAGCAGCGATTGATGGCGGTACCCGGTCGGGGTGCCAGGCGGTCCGTCACAAATGCCTATGCTAATATTTGGCCTAAATATTCCATAATAGTTTCCCCTGGCAGGGGATTTCACTAAAGTAAATTTACAATTTAAGCTACAATAGCTGAGCCGAAATGGCTCTCCAAGTCACTTATATTTCCAGTTCCGTTATGTTTGCGTAACGCTTGAAATTCATGTTAAATTCCTGACAATTCCCATTTTTCTGGATTAGACTGATAACGATACAATAAAACCGAATTTGGTCTGATTGAGACCAATCACCCACCTGTGATCTGCCCCAAACTCCAAAATATTCTGCTTCTATGATCTAATATTTCATAATTAGTTAATATATTTTAACTACAAATTACTCTTCTCTGTCCAACTCCCGATTCGTTTACGTTATCTTTATCTCTCCTCATCCATGACCTATGTATCAGCACGGTAAGCTGACATGTTATCTGACCACCTTCTGCCGATGTCTGACCTGTTATATTACGGTGACTTTAAACATGAACTCTCATGCTAATTCCTGTCTTGATTCCATTCTTCCTCCTTTGTCACCGTTTCTGACCTTGACTCAGTATCTTAGTTACATTCACCTGTACTAGAACTCACAATATTCTTTGGTTTATGATGCTGTAGAGTTAGTACAATTATTTATAAATAATGTACATAGTGAACACGTATACCAAAAGAGGAACAAAAAGAATCTTTCGAAAGGAAACATAAAAAAATATGGCTTCATTTAAAGCTCATCGTGGAACCTATGAGAGGTTTTATGATTTTACTACAGTTTCAAATTCTTTATATAAATGGGCTGTTCTCTTCTCTGTCCTTTCAGATCCTTTAAAAGCCCGTTCACTTTATCCAGCGTTACGAGTCCATCAAGAGTGATGCAAAAGACAATGGATTGAGAAAGCAGGTCGTTGAGGGGTCACAGAGTAGTATATAAGCACGATTACATTTATGAGCCTGAAAACATTTTTGACAGAAGGAATGCGGCGGTGGATACAGGATCTGTAATGTAAATGGCTTTTTCTTCATACGTTGAGAATATTTCTATTCAGTAAATAAGAATGAACTCTCTGGCCTTAAAAAAAATGTGCAGGAGCTCAAGGAGGAATTGTAAGGCCAAAGCAGCTTTTAAATAGGAGTAAAACTGCTAAAATTGGTCAACTTAAGATATTCCTGCCCTTGTTGGAGGATTGATTTTTCACGCGCTTGGCATTCAGCTTCTTTCCATTTGTAGAAAGAATGTTTTTTAGGTAGAAAGAAACATTTAGGAGAATGCATTTAAGTAGGATAAAGAAATAGCATGTGTTAAATAAAGCCGGCCAACTCACTAAATATAGAAAGTATAAATGCTCTAATACAGTTCTCAATTCTCTGCCTACTGTTGACTGGACTCAGGTAGCAATAAATCTACTTCTTTAGTAAAATGGTCTGCATTACTTTTACTTACTTACCAGATCTGTGGTACCTGCTGTTTGAAATCATAAATTGCTGTAGCATTTTTGGGATAAACGTTGCATACATTGAATAGAAAATGTTTCCTGATTTGTTGAGAGTGAGTGTAAAATGTCACAGTGGTGGCTCGTTCACATGTCTTTCTCCAAGTGTAAATCACACTAAATCCGAGAAGCCTGGAGCTAAATGGTGCTTGATGCAAAAGCAGAATGGACAGGCTTTCAGACTAGAAAAAAAATCTTTACAGCCAGGATTAATGACTGGTAGAGCTGCTTAAGGAGACCGGCTCTTTGGCTGCTGGGAATAAGCAGAGTTGGACCTAGTAAAATAGCAGAAAAAGCCTTCTCGGGCATGTTAACAACCAGAGATTAGCTTTTACTGATTAATGTCAAAGTGCATGGATTCACAGAGGTCAGGAGTTCAACCAAACAGCAGGTGAGTTTGGAAAAAAAGAGCATGTGTTTTAATGTACTGCGCTACTCAGCATGTTGGCATATTTTTATGAGGTTAATGGAATCTGGCTGAGTTTTAACAACAATATGGGTTTATGGGAATGGAAAGGAGTGTTCTTCATTAAACTGAAAGTAATTAAGAGACGCAGCCAAGCAAATTCTGTATTTTATAAGAGCATCATTTTCTTACTGTGAGCACGATCACCAGTTGTTTTAGAACCACAAATACTGTCTGGAAAACATCATGGGAGTTTTAATTCTGAAACAGCCAGGCATCTCCCTTTAGACCAAAGAAAAGAGGGTTAATAAATATGTAGGGGTTTAGTAAAATCCCCCTCTCTGTCTCATTAGAGATTTTATTTATTGCCTAAAGCTGAAGAAAGCATTGTGAATTGTTAGTGTAGAACCCCGCTAAGATGTGACAGGTGGGCTTACATCTAATAGCCATTGCGGTGGTACCAAAAACCTCCAGCTATGTAAATATGCACAGGGATTTGGGATAGTGTGCAAGTAACTGTCTATTTTAATTATTATATTTATATTGGGACTGATGTGTATTATAGTCATTGCTGCCGCCAAGGAGTATTGGGAGTCTGAGTACAGGACTTGTTTTTATGTATTTGTATCTACCCTTTTGCCACATCTGTGTACTGTTACACTAAGAGTGGACACAACGTTAATATAATCTAGTGAATGCAGAAATTCAAAACTTCAGCACCTTGGACAGCAAACACTGACCACTCTGTGCACACCATCTGCGGTACCTTGGACAGCAATCTAATCGTCGTGTTATCTTAAGAGCTTGATGAATTAGCTGGACATTTACGCCACATGCATCCAGCCAAATATTGTGCGCCTCACACTTTGTGCACCTGGTGATAATTCCTTGTAGGCCCTGCAGTAGATTAAAAAATGCTGCCACATTGTAAGCGTTCTATCTCTAGAATTTATGGAGGCGCTGGTATTCTGCTATCAATTCTCATTTATTGGACTCTGATTCCCAGTGCTGCTGCACCGAATGTTTCTACTCTCAGTACAGATAGAAATAAATAAACTGTGAGAACACAATAATTGGTAAAAACCTCAAACATTGTCTAATTGTATCCAAACATTTGGAAACTGTAACACAATAATAATGTCGTTTTCATATCAAAGGAAATGTATTTTCCCTCAAAAATACATGTGTTATGACTTTCTATATGTTGGTTTGTTTTTAAGAGTATTCATATTCAAGTGAAATATATAACAAATGAATAATAATTCAAATGAAGAGTTTTCTATTTATGCTTTAAGATAAGATAAGAGGTTTTTCGGGGCAAAAGCATTAATACGCTTCTAAACAGAGCACGGCAAAAACGAGGATCTGAAGGATTGATTGAGTGGCCTAAATCACCCGGGTTATTCCAGGACAGCTTTATCACAATCAATATGCTTTATGGGTAAGCCATTTGCATGAGATGTTGAGAAAGCCATTGAAGTCATCCTGTTGATGTGCCTTTCTGTAAAGCCAGGCATTGTAAAATCTACACCATTACACTGTGTGCAGAATTATTAGGCAAATGGGTATTTTGACCACATCATCCTCTTTATGCATGTTGTCTTACTCCAAGTTGTATAGGCTCGAAAGCCTACTACCAATTAAGCATATTAGGTGATGTGCATCTCTGTAATGAGAAGAGGTGTGGTCTAATGACATAAACACCCTATATCAGGTGTGCATAATTATTAGGCAACTTCCTTTCCTTTGGCAAAATGGGTCAAAAGAAGAACTTGACAGGCTCAGAAAAGTCAAAAATAGTGAGATATCTTGCAGAGGGATGCAGCACTCTTAAAATTGCAAAGCTTCTGAAGCGTGATCATCGAACAATCAAGCGTTTCATTCAAAATAGTCAACAGGGTCGCAAGAAGCGTGTGGAGAAACCAAGGCGCAAAATAACTGCCCATGAACTGAGAAAAGTCAAGCGTGCAGCTGCCAAGATGCCACTTGCCACCAGTTTGGCCATATTTCAGAGCTGCAACATCACTGGAGTGCCTGAAAGCACAAGGTGTGCAATACTCAGAGACATGGCCAAGGTAAGAAAGGCTGAAAGACGACCACCACTGAACAAGACACACAAGCTGAAACGTCAAGACTGGGCCAAGAAATATCTCAAGACTGATTTTTCTAAGGTTTTATAGACTGATGAAATGAGAGTGAGTCTTGATGGGCCAGATGGATGGATTGGTAAAGGGCAGAGAGCTCCAGTCCGACTCAGACGCCAGCAAGGTGGAGGTGGAGTACTGGTTTGGGCTGGTATCATCAAAGATGAGCTTGTGGGGCCTTTTCGGGTTGAGGATTGAGTCAAGCTCAACTCCCAGTTTCTGGAAGACACCTTCTTCAAGCAGTGGTACAGGAAGAAGTCTGCATCCTTCAAGAAAAACATGATTTTCATGCAGGACAATGCTCCATCACACGCGTCCAAGTACTCCACAGCGTGGCTGGCAAGAAAGGGTATAAAAGAAGAAAATCTAATGACATGGCCTCCTTGTTCACCTGATCTGAACCCCATTGAGAACCTGTGGTCCATCATCAAATGTGAGATTTACAAGGAGGGAAAACAGTACACCTCTCTGAACAGTGTCTGGGATGCTGTGGTTGCTGCTGCACGCAATGTTGATGGTGAACAGATCAAAACACTGACAGAATCCATGAATGGCAGGCTTTTGAGTGTCCTTGCAAAGAAAGGTGGCTATATTGGTCACTGATTTGTTTTTGTTATGTTTTTGAATGTCAGAAATGTATATTTGTGAATGTTGAGATGTTATATTGGTTTCACTGGTAAAAATAAATAATTGAAATGGGTATATATTTGTTTTTTGTTAAGTTGCCTAATAATTATGCACAGTAATAGTCACCTGCACACACAGATATCTCCCTAAAATAGCTATAACTAAAAACAAACTAAAAACTACTTCCAAAAATATTCAGCTTTGATATTAATGAGTTTTTTGGGTTCATTGAGAACATGGTTGTTGTTCAATAATAAAATTAATCCTCAAAAATACAACTTGCCTAATAATTCTGCACTCCCTGTATACATGCATGGACCTGCTTCTAGATACGCTCTCTCCAGTAAAAAGGACTCATAAAGTCATACATGAAGGCTAACAAATATAAAACATAGCAAACACTCTTATCATAGACAGTGGAAAATAGAAACATAAGTACTTATTTCACCTAATATTCATTTCAACAGTATCAATATATTATATCATATTTTAATTTCTTCAGTTAAAGCTAGCAGAGAACACAATTTCAATGCAATAGCCCTATATAGGCAAAAATTATTTACTTTGACCACGTAGAATGAGAGGTGTTGCAATATAGGATTGTGGACAAAAAGCCAACCAACTTTATTAGTTCCATACTCTATAGCATTTAGTCACAGGCTATGGCAAAGCATCACAGGTTGTACATTGATTAAGGAAGGCCATTGTGCTAAACAGAGTGGAATTTTCATTGACAGGATCTTTAGAGGAGAAATACCGCAGGAAAGTAGTCTATTGCCTTTTGCCTGATCACTTGGTCTAACTGACCTTGGCTTGGTATCCAGATATCCCGGAATTTTCCACTTCTTAATAAGTGATTTGAACATTTTGCGTGCGCAACCATTCAAATTTATCGTTCATAAACAATAATAACCTCCGTCATTGGCCTTCGTAGTCGAGTAGAATAATAACCTCCGTCATTGGCCTTCGTAGTCGAGTAGAATCCGGTGGAAAGATATTAGGCAAATATTTTATTGGGTGACCACATCGATGGAGCTCAGTAAATTAAGTAATGTTTTGTAATGTATGTGTTCCTTTATTGTAAAACGTAGAATTTCCAATAGCCGTTTGTCTCACGGTAAAATACATCTTTAAACAGTAAGAGTTTAACATAGTAACAAAGCTTAAAAAAAAAAAAAAGACAAGTCCGTCAGGTTCACCCTGTCATGCATCTCTTTTTCTGCTGTTGATTGAAAAACCTGTTTTCCATAAAGAGCTGTGTTTTAATGATTTGGGATTCGCACAAAGGTATTTAGCAAATAAACGGAATGTCGTGGATACTGTTGAGATGGTAACATGAAACATTTCATTTTCGGCGTATTTGTAGAGAAGCCAGTGTGCTCCTTTTACTGAATATGGCAGGTGGTTTGAATCACTGACAATTCTGTGATAAGTGGAAATAGTATCACATCTGCGGCTTTTACTGGGGATGAGCACGCGTTACTGAAAGAGGCTATATCCGCTGGTTTGCCAAATCGCTGGAAGCAGGATTCAAAGATTACCACCAGCTTCCAATGGCTAATCCTGAACACATGTAAACAGAGGATCAAGTAACCTGCCAGCACTTAGCACTCTAAGCAGCTTTTTGGGAGACCCCGTAGTGCTGTTATCTTTATAGCTTTGTCTTTGATTGTCTTTGATTTACGTCTCGTGAAGTACGCGTTCTAAAAGCTTTAATATTTTCGCTTTACTTTGAGTAAACTAACAAAATTTGAATATTATTTTTTTTAAGAAGAGGATTAATACATATCACAACAATAAAATCCATTTGCAGCTGGGCCTGGGGGGTGTTTTATCGTTCCTTTATACTACCAGAAGTCATATCCAGTGCTATTTAACACAGAAGAGAACAGAGCACTTAAGTCCTTTCCCTCTTTTTTTTTTTTTTTTTCAGAAAAGCCTGACCTTAAATAACATCAATAGCCTTACTTTTCATTACCAGAGAGAGTGCTATAAGGGCAGAACACAGAGAGAGATCTGGGGCATCCTTTGGGTGTCCAGCCACTCACTATTGTAGAGACAGGTGGTAAACAAGTAGTGATCCCCTGGAGGTGAATAAATAGACACTGATTGGCAGTGGCACATTATGCTCTGTTCCTTCTGGACACATAATATATTCCCTGTAGAGATTTAGAGGGGCTGGGTCCACAAAGAACTATCAGTGCATTTTGTGTATCTCTGTTTTTCCTCTGTTGGTCGTACTCATTACAATTCAATCTGCTGCTTGCTCACCTGGTTTTCCAAGGGTTAATATGAATGGTCCCATTGCATTCTTACATTCGAGTTTTTCTCATATACAGTTGAGCTCAAACATTTTCATACCCTTGGAGAATTGGTGATATATGTACCTTTTTTAAAGAAAACATGAGCGAGCAGGTAAAACACATTTCTTTTATTTCTTTTTTTTTTTTTTTAATTCTTTATTTTTGTTGAGGCATGTGATTATAGGGGTACAGAAAAAAAAAGAGGGAGACTTTCAAGAGTTGTACAGGATAGGGTCGTCATAACATATCGTCAACATCTCCTATGATTATCAACCTCATTTTATATATAGTAACATGTTATGGCTAAATACTGTTATTTCTCGCTTTAAGACTGTTATTTCTCGCTTTAAGACTGTTATCTCTCGCTTTAAGACTGTTATCTCTCGCTTTAAGACTGTTATCTCTCGCTTAAATACTGTTATCACTCGCTGTAATACTGTTATCGCTATATCTAAAAATACCAGTGCAAGATATGAGTTGCTTGGACACAAAGCGTAACACAAAATCAGTATAAACTGTTAGACCTTGCTGCGCTAGTTCAAAAAGGTCCACCCCATGTTAGCCGGGCAAGGCTCCATTTCAGCGTGCCGTTTGGCCCGTCCGTGCGCAGCGCCGCCCGTGACAATGGGAAGAGAGGCTCGAGGACTCCGGCTGTGGCTCCAGTCCCATTGGGCATCCGAGTGGGAAGGCGATGGCCGCTTCCTGGGGCAACTGCGCTCTCGGCTGGTGTCTGGCTTGGACGAAGGGAGAGTCCCAATATGGTTACTCCTCGGGCGTAGTCCGCTGGGTAAACTGGTCAGATGCTTGTCGTGAGGTCAAGGAACACGTTTAACATTGCTAAGGGAGTCCATTAAGGGAGTCCATTAATGCTGTTATCGTGGGGAAAAGCTAAAGCTGGCTTAGGTCCAGGCTGGCGGGGTAAGTTATTGCTGGATGGGTACAGGGTGGGTGGCTTGATGTTCCGGTCTCTGTGGGGCAGGCTATGCCAAGGTCTGCTCACACCTGTGGGATTACTTTTTATGATGTCCTCCATAGGATCTCTATCTTTGCGCACCATATTGCCCCCCTGTGTGATGCCCCTGGCCTGTACCTTTATTTGCAGTGCAGTCCGCCAGCCTCGCCCTGGTGCAGGCTGACAAGGTTGTTAATCTGGCTGTTCCTGCCTGTCGTGCGGCGGCCATCTTGGGAAGCACCATGCGGTGGCCACCTCGCGTCCGGGTGATTACTGGAGCCTGGTTTGGCGAGCTGCTCAGCACCCTTACGGACCGGGATGACCCCCCCGGTCCAGAGGGGGGGGGGGGCGCCGGACACCGTCCGGAGACCCGGGAGAGCGGCCGTCTCGTCCCGGCTCAAGCTCCTCACGCCTCGGGCCGTCATCGGGTCACGGAGCACTTCATGGCGGGTATCCCCTCGTACCTCAGGATCTGGGGAGCAAGGTGAGTGTCGTTGTGGATGATTCTGAAGGTTTTACCTCCAGTTTGCGCCGTTTTCCCGGTCCCAAGGCGGGAGCTCAGACTAAGCGTGTCTGATCCCGTCGGCGGTCCGGCCCCGCCCCCATTTCTTTTATTTCTTATGGGATTCCTATTCAACTGTAGGTTATAAGAGAATGGCACAATCATAAAACAAAACATGGCAACAAAGAAACAAATAAATGACCCCTGTTCAAAAATCTGCATACCCTTAGTTCTTAATACTGTGTATCGCCCCCTTTAGCATCAATGCCAACGTGCAGACTTTTGTATTGTTGTCTATGACGCTCCTAATTCTTACAGGTGGTATAGATGCCCATTTGTCTTGACAGAATGCCTCCAGGTCATGCAAAGTCTTTGGTCGTCTTGCATGAACTGTTTGAGATCTCCCCAGAGTAGCTCGATGATATTCAGGAGACTGCGATGGACACTCCAGAACCTTCACCTTTTTCTACTGTAACTACTGGAGAGTCAACTTGGCCTTGTGCTTAGGGTCATTGTCATGCTGAAAAGTCCAAGTGTGAAGAATGCAAATTGTCTGCCAGTATTTTCTGATAATCTGCTGCATTCATCTCGCCATTGCAAGACTTCCCGTGGCTTTAGAGCTCACATCCTCAAACCATCAGTGAGCCACCATGCTTCACAGTGGGGATGGTATTCTTTTCACTATAGGCCTTGTTGACCTTCCAAACATAGCGCCTATGGTTGTGACCATAAAGCTCTATTTTGGTCTCTTCACTCCAAATTACAGGGTGCCAGAAGCTGTGAGGCATGTCAAGGTGTTGTCAGGCATAATGTGGCGTAAAGGCTTCTTTCTGGGAACTCGACCATGCAGCTCATTTTTGTTCAAGTATCGTCGTATTGTGCTCCTTGAAACATATTTTTACCTGTGGGGTTTTCTTTGTATCCTGATCAATTCTTCTGGCAGTTGTGGCTAAAATCTTTCTTGGTCTAACTGACCTAGGCTTGGTATCCAGATATCTCGGAATTTTCCACTTCTTAATAAGTGATTTGAACATTTTGCGTGCGCAACCATTCAAATTTATCGTTCATAAACAATAATCTGTGCACCCTTCATTAAATGGCTGGGTTGGATACAATGAGTATGGACATTTGTCAATAAATATAGAGGGGCTGTGCCAATGTGAAGCTAGACTCTGCCCACTCTAATTGTATTGGGGAAACAACGTTACTTTATTTAATGTGAGGAGGACTGGGTTTAGGTGATGGGTATGGCTTCTGATGATGTCACATTCACCTAATCACTACTCAAAAAAACGACACAATGAAGTATTATGGGAAATGTACACAGAATGACTGCAAACTAAATCAAGGTTTTATTTAATATTGGATAACATGCTGTATAATTATTGAAAACAATAGAAAAAAAAAATTGAATAAAATAAATCAACCGCAGTTCTAATTTTCCCAGTGCTTGTATTTACTGTTGATGGTCTATAAATTAAATATACAACTACTGGCTTTGTTCCTTAAACCACTTGTCATAAAAATTATTTGACAGAGAAAAAGTAATTTGTGTTCTTCTTAATATATGACTAATAGATACTTGAAAACATGATGGCAATTTTGAAAAATGGTCTCATATATATATATCCAGCGGCAGATTGTGACGTTTAAAGATGGTGGCCGTGACCTGTTTGCTCTGCCCACGTAACTCCACATACCCAATTTCTCATGCAATGAGATATCATGCACTCATTAACACCATTGTAAAACGTATAGCTACAGGTATGTGGGAATCAACAACCACCTTAAAGAGGCCCAACCCCATGCCTTGATGCTGTTATACAGTGACATCCTAATAAGGCAGGACAATACAAAGACCTATATTTAAGGCATCCCAATACAAAGCCAATGGGTGATGTCAGAAGTCCTGTTACAGTAGAGTCAAGTATAACTGAGAGGTTCCTACTCACAAAATTGAGTAGTGTTTAAAAAAAAGTCCTAAAATCTTGACGTGGCTACTTACTCAGCTTCTCATAATCGAAAACATATAGATTTTTTTTCTAACACACTTCACGAATAGCTTGTTTTTTTCATCAACAACTGAGGGAGATATTCCCTACCTGTCCCTATGTATCAGTCTCCAATAGCAAGGATAGGGTCATCGGAACACACACATCAAGTAATTGCAGAGAACTCATATTGTCTGCTCTTGTATGAGCACAAATTGTCCACACGTAGGCTCATTGGGATAAACTAGTAATGGCCAGCACTGGCACTGCACGACTGTCTGAGCATCCTGGGAAATGTAGTAATATATATCAGCAGTGTCAGAATTAGCCATCAATGGCAATACCTGCATGTACTTAAAGACCTGCATTGCTTTTTAAAACCTGCCAATGCCCACTAGTGGGGTAAGAAGGTTTGTCTGTGCATAGGTAAGGGAATCGAGATTTGAATAATTCTCGAGTCAAGGTGTCTTTTCCTCTTGAATTCTAATGGAGCGTCACCATTAGCATGTAGGAGAGAGCTATGCATAAAGCCTTTCTGGATTCTCCAGCACGGCTTCTAATCCAATATTAAAAGCACAGAGATCATTAACAGCTCGATTTGTTTGCCATCTGTGAGTGGTTTTAACTGTCACTGAGGCTCAGGATTATATTGATGTTTTTGACAGAGACAGATCTTCAGCTCCGACGAAGTCCCCTGACGTTGGTCGAGAGACACTGCTTCTGTCCCTAGTGCAGGAAAGTGTCTATGGAAGGGCAATCAGTTTTAATCATGTTAGATTAACCCAGTGTTATGCATAAGATGAGAAGGATGCAAACATCAATAAAGATGTATTTTGTTTACGTTGCCTGCAGATGTCTTCACTAAACTAAACAAGTTATTTGTGTTGACTTGTGTTGATTTGAGTCCATCATGTTCAATTTTAAACACACGCGTTGCTGCTGTTGATCCAAGTGAAGGCAAAAAAGGAATCCTAGCAATTAAATATACCTCAACAGGAAAAAACAACTCTAAAATGCCAATACATTGTTTACCTTGGGTGAAGAAGCTCATGTGTTCTATCAAGCAGTATATTAAAGAGACCAGCGCTTCTCACAGTGGATTCCATATCTTTGATTTGTTCTCTGAGGAGCCCACTCCACTGCTGTAGCTGAATTATAAATGGTGACCCAGTGTCCTTTGTAAAGTCCTGATGTTCTTGCATCCGTGGAATCATAAATTAGTTGGTGCTTGGAAAATGGGTCTGCGGCTAAAATTAATATTAGCTTATTGATTCCCGAAGTCAGGATATGTTCCTTGGTAATGGACAATGGATGCACACATCACTAAATTAAATCCTGAACTCAGAATTATTTTGTTAAAAATAGAATAGAACAGTTGTCCAAACAGCGCCAAGAGCGAAGACGCCCTACGAATGTGAACTGGCAGATGCTATTTCAGAAAACAAGAATAATTATTATTAATTAATAATAATTCAGTATTAATTAATATTTTTTATTTTAAAAAGTAAAGGGTCAGGGCAAAGAAATAGATCTGGAAGATATTTTTAAAAACAAAGACAGGTTTCTATTTTTGGGACACAGTTTGGGCACAGACTTGGAAGCATCCAACCCATTATATAACTATGATTATTCGTGATAAAGGTTTTTTTAAATTTGAATGACTGGGTTGATGACTGGTGCTGGACTCAAGACAGAGACTATACAACAAGCAGCTTTAAATATAGTGCTAGTAATTTTTCAAATATTGTGACTTTACGAACATTTTGGAAAGTTGCCATTTAATGCTAAAGTTTGCTCTTTTCTTTAATGCTGGCAGTTATACTAGCCTCAGCAAAAATAAGAGTCATCGAAGACATTATTAGGCCTTGCTTACATTCATTTGTTCAACGAAGGAAAGAATGAATCATTTCATGACAAAGGCTGAAATATAGCATTATATTGCGCCGCTGACATTTCTACAAAGGAGGAGGTTAAAGGCCACAGTAATGCGGCTATTAACCATGCATAAGTCATACTACCATGCTCGAGTTTTTATTGCGATCTGCTTTTAACAAGGAGGACGAAAGATGCTTAGTGTGTGATACAATGTGCAGCAATGTTATTCGCTGATCTGTGTGTGTGAATAAATCAGCTGTTTGTCATCTTAAACATGACACGAGGAAGGGAGCATTTGCATGTGACACACTTTTCTAGATTTCGTGACACTTTTCATGTCTCCTCCTTGTCATCTGTGTTGTTTGTTCTGCACAGTGTCATTTCGGATCATAACCACGGTTTAACATTCACAACGCGGTAATTGCAGACAATTGACAAAGGGAATGCAAATTTTGGTCCAAACTAGCAAAGCTGTGAACATTTCTATAAATCAGCTATTTTTTGCAGCCTAGAGATTTTGTCCAAGGATTTGTAATCCCCTTGTCCATTCTCACCAGTTCTTGAATTAATGGACTGATTATTGAAACAGAAACAAATGAGCTCATGAAGATTCTGAAAATTTCCTCCACTGATTCAAAAAACAAACAAAAAAATATATGCTAACTATGCTACTTCTGGGATACGTACTCTTCGGAGTATTTATTTTTGCAATATAGTTTGGGAATAGAAAAAAATAATAATTCTGTAAAAAATAAAAAATAAAAAATGGATAACTGAACAAAAACACCACTAGTGTTTCACTGATAGACCACATTTTTAGAAACACGAAAGGGATGATCTGGGCTGCAGTTGACACATTCTTCTTTAACCCCTTAAGGACCAAACTTCTGGAATAAAAGGGAATCATGGCATGTCACATGTCATGTGTCCTTAAGGGGTTAATGCAGTTCTGCAAAGATTGTGTTGTATGAGGGTGGCTAATTAGCACATATCAGAGCTCTCTGTACACATCCTCACTTCTCTGCTCGGATCAGGGATTTTTGGGACTTGCATTTCAGTTAGCAGATTTCTACCTGTAAAAGCTTTCATTTAACCCCTTAAGGACCAAACTTCTGGAATAAAAGGGAATCATGACATGTCACACATGTCATGTGTCCTTAAGGGGTTAAACTACAACTGCGAGAAAACGTTTTGTGATTCCTAATGGCCTCTACAACTATATTATTAGACAGTGCAGTTCAGGGAGGCAGAAAGGGAACTACACAACGAACAGGAAACAGCACAAATAATTAACGATCGGGGCCCACATAAAAATCCATTTTTAAATTTTTCTAAGGTTACTTAAATCACCTATCTCAGCAGACAAATATGGGGATTCACATTGCTCTTACAATAGATTCATTATACATCCTTCAGCACTATTTAATTTGTCTCCCACGTTGGAATTAGTGTAGGACCCACCGATATTGGGGGGGGGGGACTGTGAAGTAATGGGTGGATTAACACAATATGGTCATATGTTGGAACTGAACCCAAGATTTGTTCACTGAGAGAGGAGATTTCAAGTAGCCTTATAAAAGGTATTTTTATGTGTGTGCTATTTATTAATCTGTATTATGTATGAATTTTAGCCACTCCGTCAGCACCATTCCTGCAAAATGCATGTTTCAGGTGAGTCACCAATCCCTTTTGTCTTTGCTTTGTAAGTTTGGAATCCAGACCAGATTCCCTTTGGGGTTAAGCACCCGCCCAGCCTCCCCCCCTCCCCAGTATCAGAGGATTCCTTTGGAAGTGACCCCAGGTATATATTTGAGGAGTTTTTGGATAGTAATATCACTTTTATTATACTTTCAATCAGCAGATATATAATGTGCATTGTAAGTATACTCATCCAAGCACGAACACTTTAATTGTTTAGTTTTGACACTGTTTTTAATTGCTTTTATCACATTAATTTTGAATGATATTTACTCACAATGCTCTTACAATAGAACAATTATATACACTTTAGCTAATTTAGCACTAGAACTACTTAATTTGTCTCCCACGTTGGAATTAGTGTAGGACCTACCGATATTGTACCTATCGATATTGTGGTAGTGTGAATTAGCGTAACATAATATGGCCGTATGGTGGAAATGAACCCACATATTTGTTTGCTGTGATAAGCGATTTTAAGTAGCCTTATAAGATTTAAAAATTTATTTCTAACTTAATCTGTAATGAAGTGCAATGTGGAAATAATATTTATATTTTTTGCAAAGCTATTTTTTAAAAACACCATACAAATTGCACATCTGAACTATATAGCAACACAATATCCTTTTAAAAATGTGATATATTCTTTTTAAATTGCTTTGGCACAAAAAAAAAGCCAAAGGTTTTTCTCCCCGACAGATACGCCTTCTGTGATACAGATTGCCCACTGGGACATATATGGCTGTCTATGGACCCGAGCATAATCTGTGTCCTGAGAAATATCGTCTATCCTTGCCAGTTTCCAATGCTAGCTATGGTATAGATGCCAGTACTGCACGGTTTCAAACACAGAATTACACAAGACAAGAATTCTTTATATCCGTTGCGGCAGTGTCACATAAAATAATCGAGCCAAAGCATGTTGGCAGTTTGTATCAAATCGAAAGCATAGGAGCAGATTGTCTTACTGCTGAGACCGCATTATGAGCCGATGAGGAGCCAGGCTCAACAGGATGGCTCAATAAAACGAGAAGGCAAACTGTTATAGCTTCAGATCAAACTTTAAATGTTTGTCATTTGGAAGGCATATTGGACTGGGTACTAAAAAAAAGTAGTTTAGTTAAATATATACACTGGCCTTGCTAAGTACCTTGCGCTCTCTCTACCCAGGCCAGGAATGCAACCTTTAGATGTTTATATGCTTCCTATGTACGGCAAGTCATTCTTCATAATTTGCCTCCACTGCTGTCCTGAAGACTGCTTCACGATTAGGACAGACTTTCTTCCTTTGCAACATTTGCCCCACTTCTGTAATCACGGCCTGGTTTTCCTACAAATAAATGTTGTAATTTTTTTTTTTTTGATGCTTCTGAATTCACTGTTCAGTTAATTCGTTATCTACATACACTCAACCAGAACATACACAAATACTCATTGCAGACGTCTGTATAATTCTTTAAAAGAATGTTTTCTATATTATTTACATATCCCTCGCTTGTCCAGCTTTTTGCAGAAGACTTAAAACAGCCATAGACTGAATTTACTTTAATGCAGTTTAACTTCAGAGTTTTAACATTTATAGCATTCATTTCTAATGTGGTGATAGCAAGAGACAGATGGAAGGTCAGAGACAGAAAGAGGAATAGACAGACATAGAAACAAAGAGACAGTCACACACAGAGAGCTAAAGACAGGGAGCCATGGAGAGAGGAACAGTGATACAGACAGAGAGACAGAGTATTACAAGAAGGAATGGGGAAGCCCAAAAAGAGAGACATAAATAGACATATTACCTGGCCTTAGAGTGGCCAGAAACAGAGAGACCAAGTAAAAAAGGTCAGGAGTACAGATAGACGGAAATACGATCGCCAAGCTAAGTCAGCATTCCAGAGGTAGTCGAATATCCAAGAAGCTAGCCAAGGTCAAAACCAGAAATATAAACAGAGGAAGGAACGTCCTGATCGGGGTACCAAGGTAAACACTATGAAAGTGTAATAAGGGCTAAAACAGGATATACATAGCATTACCTAAGTCCCGCTTGGTCCACATCATTTAATTTATTAAGGACGTGTAATTCGAGCAGGCAGGATCCGAATTGCTATGGGAAGGCAGGCCATGCAGTCTAACACGTGCGATCTGTGAAGAAGTCTAAAGCAATGGCATTGGACAGGTAAGTATCAAGACACAGAGACTGACAAGCAGGCAGAGAGAGACAGTCATTCAGACAGACAGACAAGTTGGGGGAGAGAGACAGAGGCAGACAGACAGACTAGCATGTGGAGACAGAGGCTAACAGACAGACAAATAGGCAGAGAGACAGAGGCAGACAGACAGAGAGACAAGCTGGATTAGAGAGACAGAGGCAGACAGACAGACAAGCAGGCAGATAGAGACAAAGTCATACAGACAGTCAGACAAGCTGAAGGAGAGAGACAGAGGCAGACAGACAGACTAGCAGGTGGAGAAAGACAAAGGCTGGCAGACCGACAAGTAGGGAGAGTGAGACAGACAGGCCCCATGCAAAGCATTTATGGCCGAGGCATCCCCACAATTGTATTTCTCCCAATTTCTGAACAGGTAAAATTGAGTTGCTGGGCTTCCCTTGATTTCCCGCTTTGCCCCATCCTTGATGTTGTTAATACACTAGATTTATTTTTGGGATTATTGTGCTGTTTCTTGCTATAGGCTCATATATACATCAATGCTCCCTATGAATGAACAGCAATCCCTGTTTTCTGACCACGTACAATAGCTGTTTTTTTTTTATCTATTGACTGCTGCAGGTACGTAATCTTTGGTTCACAATTATGAAGGGTTTCAATGTTAGAAAATGTATTTTAAAAAGACATCTCAGAGATGATAACCAATCCAAACAGCTCTGATAACCCGTCATTAAAATGACTGTATAATGAAAAATAGGTCAGACTTTCTACGTGACTGAAGGCAATTTCATCAAAGACAGAGGAAAGGGGGGCGGGGCCGGACCGCCGAGATGGCCGGTCGCAAGCAGAAGGAGCTCCTGCTGCTTCAAATCCAAATACGCCAGAAAAATCTAACTTTGCCCAAGGAACGACCGACCACTAGATTGCCCAAAGCTGAGGGCCTGCTGGAGCCAGGGAGAGGCTGGCTTGTTAAGCTACAGTCCCCTGGAGGAGAGGGCTGCGATACCCCGGCCTTCTTCGACGGTAAGTGGAGCGGGCGGCCGACGCTCCGCTATCCTGCCTCACAGCGCCCAGCCTGGGGCTCGAATTAGAGCGGATCCGGCCCTGGTCCCCCCCCCTATGGACCGGAGGGGTGATCCCGGTCCCCACCCGGAGGCATGGCAGCCGGAACACACAGGCGCCATAGACACGCTTGAGGGCCCGACCGCACCGCACAAGATGGCGACTGCCACGTGCACCGAGGGCGACGAACAAGCACGGGCTCAGGAAGCCTGAACAGACGGCGGCTTCACCCTCCATCAGCTCGCCAAGCGACATCTCACCTGTCAGAGCCACAATCCATCGGTAGACAGGCAGCAGCAGAGGCTTACCGGTAACGGAGAGGCGGAGTCACCAACCTGCAGAGACTCAACTCCATACCCATGATTCTGCCGCCAACCGCTGGGAGCCACACGCCAGAAAAACAACCCCCAATGGCGATCTGGGAGACCGCTCCTCTCAACTCCTAACAGCAGCAAGCCCGGGCGACGCATCTGGAGAGGAACCTCAGCCTACAAGGAGACTAACGCCGGGTCGCGCTGACGGGCCGAAACCAACACTGGCGGATTATATACACACTGCCACCCATGAAGCATCGGACACGCCATGTCAGTGATTCCTGACGCGTGTGCCGTTACACGAACTCTAGAACGGACAGGGTGATATAATCCTATAATTAGTATGATAGCTGCCTGGCTTTAACACATGTAACATGTGCATGCTGCACCTCTGACCACGGCATACTGCTTACACCTCACACACTGCAACACATACCATGCCAGCACTCAAGGCACATTACCATTGCAGTAACCACTATTCAGTCTGCACTCTCACATCGCTTACAACAGCTATGTTTCAGGCCATTTTGTCTACCATGTGCCCCCACGCGCTGCCTGTAATTAAATCATGCACCCTGCCTCCCCGGGTGAGTAACCTAGGAGCAATCCTGGACAAACATCATCAGCACGCAAAACACAGGGCCTACGCATGTGTAACGCAACTACCTGTTTAAGTAACCGTATATGACTTGTATTGCATACCTGCATAACTTACACCTCTATGTAATTAATCGACTAAATAATGCTGTATATCCTTTTGTCAGAACGAGACCATCACAAAAAAAATGTGCACATACAAACGTATACCCCATTGTACCTATTGTCTGACCAACACGAGGATTGCCTTTGGGGTACCCCGTGTAAAGCTGTAACACCTTATGCACTGCAAAAAAAAAAAATAAAAAAAAAATAAAAAAGACAGAGGAAAGGATTCTTTATCGTAAGAATAAGACATATGATACATTTTTTGCCTTAACAGGTAGTTTCATCAGATTCTTTAGAGACTTTTTTTAAAGGCTGAATGCTTAAGGATATCATAGTCAATGTGTGGGGGAACTACTTGTATTTGAATCAACAGAAGAAACAGAGGTTTGTGAAGGACTACAATTGATGGACTTGGGTCTTTTCTCCAATCTATATTTCTATGTAACTATTATTATGCAATTGTAATGTAAGCAAAAATTCAAAAAATACTCAGAAAAAAAAATTATTAAATGAAGATTTTAAGTTATTTCAAATATTTTGTATTTTCCCCCACGGCTGTCAAAATTAAACTTTGCATGTTTTTCACTTTGTTTGGGGACTTACATCATTTTCTAAGAGTTCACTGCAAAGCAATGTTACATCCTGCTATTTGGTAACAGTTTCTGTTATGTCTGTGAATCGTTTACAGATATCTTAGAAGACGGCCGCCGTTTGGCGCCATCTCCTCGCAGGATTCAGCTCGATAAGGCCTTTAGAGCATCTCCTGTTAAATTCTCTCCTTCTCAACTGCTTGACTTTTAAAGGTCACGTCTTCTATATCACCAGAATCACACCAGGATGAAGCAGTGTTTATGTCTCCCTCGCCAGTGAAACACTATATTTTCTACATGTAATACAAAAGAATCTGCCATTGACCCGTGATTCATTTATATTCCTAGATACATTTTTTAAAAGAAATATTATCATCACTAACCAACAAATTTACAGAAAATGCTCACTATATCAGAGATATCCAAAGGAAAATAGCAACAACCATGATGCTTAGCCAGCCTTAAGGCAGTTCAAAGTATTGAGGGATCTGTTGTTCTAAAACAGTTGGGGATTGACCTATTGGCCACCTTATCATGGATTTTATGAGATATATTTATTTATACGAACAATACAAGATATTCTCTATTCATTTATAGTACAGGCAATGCTAGCACATACATTGTATTTAAGTCACAATTTAACTTAAAAAAAAATAAAGAAAAAAAAATAGAATTTTACTCTATGGCTCAGCATTTCTCTGCTAAAGTCAGAGATTTCAAGTTCAGTCACAGAGAGGTAAAAGGCAAACGCTGTCAAACGCTGTCAGAGTTATTCACGAAAGGGAATTATCAGGATCTTAAAGTGAATTTAAAGTTTGTAACCGAAATGGCTGAATTCAAAAAATATCTCCAGGTCAGCTATTCGTCCAGTTTTCCTATTTTTGGCCTTGGATTTGAAATTCGCCGTGAATTTATTACGATTTATTGACACTTTATAAATCAGTAAATATTTGTGTTAAATCGAAGGCTCGGCTAAGTCTAGTTTTATATCCACTAAACTAGAACATAGAACTACAATGTGTTTTCGGGTCCTTCGTGATGTCTGCTGGAAGCTAGACTGAGATTTTTCTGTTCATTTATTGTTTCATTTGATAAAAATGCAGACACTTCAGTTGATTAAAAAAAAAATGGCCTCCCGATGATGTTTAGTGGTCATTGCACACGCCTTGAAGGTTGACTGTTTGAAGACGGTTGTTAATGAGGAACCAAAAACCAATGGGGGGGAGGGGAGGTTATCACTTCATAATTATACAAAAAATAATCTCATCTCAGAAACACAAAATGCACTTTATTAATTTTGCTGAGCTGGTGGAGTAATTGAATTGCTGGAAAAACAATAGAAATAGGATAAGTTTAGTTAATTTTGCTATCTCCGTATTTATCGTGCATGTTTATTTCATTAGACTCTTCATTAACCTTGTTTTGTTACAATGTAACAATTCAATAACTCTTGGACAATCACAACCAATTTCACGACAGGCACAAAGCCAAGATTGCAACCATCATAACACAGACACATACACAGACACATACACAGACACATATCTCCTGCAAAACAAAGAATTCCCCCGGTGTAAAAGGTAATTAAAAAAAACGAATTGAATGTAAATGATGGATCTGGTTGAGGATTTTTGCACTGGACTCGTGCCCGGTTGTATTATGATTACAGATTCTGTAAACCAATAATAATGACGGATTCCTATAATTACGCGCACACTTTCATTTTACGTCAGCTCTCAACTGACCCTTCAGCATGAGTCAGCTCAATTCAACAACAACTCTTTTCACTTTATTTCAACTTTTTTAGGTCAAAATCTATGACTGGATTTGAGAAAGCTGGAAGGAAGGAGTGAGGGCTCAGAAGACCCCAAGCCCAGCACATGGACTCCCAGGAGGAGGTAATAGTAAAATATAACGCATGTATTGTATATATACCTGGTGTAACTGTACTTACTGTGTGCGGTCATTATATTTTCCACAAGCAAATTAAACCTTAAACCTGTAACGCTTGACTCTGATAAGTGTGTCTCTAAAACCAAACCTGTTCCTTTATATTCAGAAAGCACCGTGACTTTTCTCTTGGCTACTTCTTAATTGCATTTACATTTCAGTTTTCATTCTGTTGTACAATCACTGTTAGCAATAATATATGTTTGACTTGCATTCTGTCCTTGCAGTCCTTACATTTCCTGCCCCTTGGTGTCAGAATATGGTCTATTGTGCCTGTCAACTGTATTTGGCATGTTCCAAATATAAATTGATATGTGAAATAAATGCTTGAAAATTAGCTATCAGTGTTTGACAAGACATATACAGAATAATTATGTACTGTAGATATTTTGCATACAATGATTGGCCCATTTTCACACCTTTTTTGGTTTGTCCAAATGCTTCTCCGAATATTTTTCCACAAATTACTTTTGGAAGAACCAAACTAACCCTGCCACTCGAAAACTGTGATAGCTTTATAAAAAAAAAAAAAAAACACACAGATTTCTGTAGACAATTTTATACAAGACAAAAATCCCAATTGTATATACCAAAAAGACAAGTCCTTACAACACAGCAAAAAGTGTAAATGCCAGAGAAATGACTGCGTGAAGCATTGATTTCTTGACAGTTATTGTATTGAAATACAATTTAACAAAGGTTTGCTATAATTACTACCCGTGTAGCTAATGCCGAGATAAATCGATACAAAGTGTAAGTTTGGTAGATTGATGAATTATGCAAATATTTAATTATCTACATAAGTAAATGTAAACATGTGACTGTCTGGTACATTTTGGGCAGATTAACAGGTACATTTTTTCTAAGTTTGTACCCATTGTTGCAGATGATCTGAATTTGGAGATTGAATTCTGAAAACAAGAGAAACTACATTTGTTTAAAACATTGATTGAATACCTTTATTACCTAAGTGCTCACAAAATACAAGGAAAGATAGATATGTGACAATTAAGACAATAGAGTCTATTCATTACACAGACCTATACAATTTAGGACAACATAACAGATTTGGAAAAAAAAATCAAAATGCGAATTAGAGATTTTATCCAACTCTGTCATTTCAGCCTAAACGTAGCAAGTGGACACAGAACGCATAGCCCAATGTTTTATTTATTTTGGGGATTTCAGCTACTCTTTCTTTCTCAAGTTACCGTCATTTATACATTGTGCCTAAACTTTCCTCAGAAGCAGAGAATCTGAAGGCAACACATTTCACAATTACCAAATGACTTTATATATAGTTACATATAGTTACATAGTTACATAGTTACATAGTTACATAGCTGAAAAGAGACTTGCGTCCATCAAGTTCCGCCTTCCTCACATATGTGTTTTGCTGTTGATCCAAAAGAAGGCAAAACAACCCAGTCTGAAGCGCTTCCAATTTTGCAACAAACTAGGAAAAAATTCCTTCTTGACCCCAGAATGGCAGTCAGATTTATCTTGGATCAAGCAGTTATTACCCTACATTGAAAGATTATATCCTTGAATATTCTGTTTTTGCAAGTATGCATCTAGTAGCTGTTTGAACATCTGTATGGACTCTGATAAAACCACTTCTTCAGGCAGAGAATTCCACATCCTGATTGTTCTTACAGTAAAAAAACCTTTCCTTTGCCTTAGACGAAATCTTCTTTCTTCCAGTCTAAACGCATGGCCTCGTGTCCTATGTAAAGTCCGGTTTGTGAATAGATTTCCACACAATGGTTTGTATTGGCCCCGAATATATTTGTTTATCATATTGAAAAGGTTAATGCAAGTATTTATGGCAAAAATAAGTACCATCCCGCATCTTAACCCTGTCATCTCTGTCATTCAAAGACAATTCCTTACAGACTTGTGCAGGGCAGAAACATTCAGTTTGGCAAAATCAATTTGCCCAATTTTTATTTTTGATTCGGTCAACCAGTGGTTTGGCTCATTCGAATATCCTACAAACAAATAATTCAGAGAATCCTAGTCGACAAACCAAAATAGTGTGAAAAATGATTTTATCACTGTACTGCAAAATATATACATTTTATTTATATATATATATATATATCGATATATTGCAGTACAGCAGTAGGTTTAAAGGGACACTTTAGTCACCAGAACAACTACAGCTTATTGTATTTGTTCTGGTGAGTAAAATCATTACCTTCAGGCTTTTTGCTGTAAACACTGTCTTTTCAGAGAAAATGCATTGTTTACATTACAGCCTAGTGATAACTTCACTGGCCACTTCTCAGATGGCTGTTAGAGATCCTTCCTGGGTCATGGCTGCCTAAAATGCATCCAAACATTCAGTATCTCCTCCCTCTGCATGCAGACACTGAACTTTCCTCATAGAGATTCATTGATTCAATTCATCTCAATGAGGAGATGCTGATTGGCCAGGTCTGTGTTTGACTTGTGCTGGCTCTGCCCCTGATCTGCCTACTTGACAGTCTCAGCCAAATCCAACCATATGGGGATGCATTGTGATTGGCTCAGAACAACACTTCTGATGATGTCAGCAGACAGCAGGCAGATCAGTGACAGAAGCAGCAGCTGCAGGCTTGAACAAAAGTACGATTTTGCTATATTTAGAGAGGCATGAGGGGGTCAGGTGGGCTAGATGGTGGTTTTAACCCTATAGTGTCAGGAATACATGTTTGTATACCTGACCCTATAGTGTTCCTTTAATTTTGAGCCCTTTAGATGAATCTAATTCTGCTCGTAAATTCAGTCAAGCAAATTCCTACTACATAGAATGATACATGATTTAGTCGCTGGCTGAAACAATCGATCATCTATTTTTTTTGTGCCACAGAAGGAACTCCAAATAACGAATCAAAACAAACTTGTATTACCATTGTACTTGGTTGTTTGTTTCAGGAATAGTCCATATGGCAGTTCGGAGTTACAGAATTTGGACAACCCACAGATCGGCCAAAAGTCAGACAAATTGCACTACATTAGAAATGTGCCAGTCTAATCTCTTCTTGTTTTTCACTATAGGACACATATTATAGGAGACATATATTTAAGTTATTTTTTTCTCTAATATGTTTCTGGTATATTCAGCTGCCTTTCTCTCCCTTCTTCCTAGCCCACTGAGTCTAATAACAGATCTGTGACATTTCTTTGTGACAGTCCAGCTAATAGCTTTTATAGATAGAAATCTGATATCTTGTGCTACAAACACCAGAAAGCGATCCCTTTAACCCCTTAAGACCGCAGGACGTACTATGCCGTCCTTATTTTGGTGGCTCTAAACGCCGCAGGACGGCATAGTACGTCCTGGGCGGTCTTCAGCCCCACGTGGCCGGCGGAACATGGCCGCTGCAGATCGCGGTCGGGGGGCATGCCTGGCCCCCCAGGCAGCCCCCCTGTGCCTGGGGACCGCGGTCTGCAGCTTCCGATCGCAGTGACAGGCTGTCACTGCGATCGGTATTTACCATGTGTCAGCCGATTTGAAATCGGCTGACACATGGAGCCGGCCGCATTCTTCTGCAGCAGATCGCGGTCGGGGGACATGCCTGGCCCCCCAGGCAGCCCCCCTGGGGTCAGTGACCGCGATCTGAACTGTCAGGCTGCAGTCTGATCACACTGACAGGCTGCCATAGCCTGTCAGTGCGATCAGTGTTACTATGTGTCAGCCCATTGGCTGACACATGTAACTGCAGCCATTAGCCCCCTACAGATCGCGGTGGGGGCATGCCTGTACCTCCCAGGCATCCCCCTGTGGCCAATTACCGCGATCTGTAGGAGGTGATCACAGTGACAGCCAGTCACTGTGATCACTGTTAGTATGTGTCAGCCAATGATCTCAGATCACTGGCTGACACATTGTCTCTGCCCCTCTCCTCACCTCACTTCGATCTGAGAGAGAGAGGCAGAGAGATCGTGGTTTTTGCAGCTCCTGTGGAAAAAGAAAGTTTAAATTTTTTTTCAAAGTTTTAAAATTTATATTTTATTTAACCCTTTCAGTGCTGATCACAGCATATTACTGTGATCAACCTGATTAGGGTATTTATTTATTATTTTTTTTTTGGATCAAAAAAAAATTATTTCTAATTTTTTTTGATCCTTTGTGTCAGTCGCAGCAACCCAAATCTCCATTACCCTTTCCCCGCTGCCGTGATCACTATACTGTACAGTATATCTGCTGTACAGTACTGTATCAGTGATCACTGTGATCAGAGGGCTCTCTGATCAGACTGACCTTTTTTAGGGTTATTTTTACATATCAAAAAATAACCCTTTCAGTTTTAAAAACTTTTTTGGGTCAAAAAAAATATTTCTAATTTTTTTTGACCCTTTGTGTCAGTCGCAGCAACCCAAATCTCCATTACCCTTTCCCCGCTGCCGTGATCACTATACTGTACAGTATATCTGCTGTACAGTACTGTATCAGTGATCACTGTGATCAGAGGGCTCTCTGATCAGACTGACCTTTTTTAGGGTTATTTTTACAGATCAAAAAATAACCCTTTCAGTTTTAAAAACTTTTTTGGGTCAAAAAAATTATTTCTAATTTTTTTTGACCCTTTGTGTCAGTCGCAGCAACCCAAATCTCCCTTAACCCTTTCCCCGCTGCCGTGATCACTAAACTGTACAGTTTATCTGCTGTACAGTACTGTATCAGTGATCACTGTGATCAGAGGGCTCTCTGATCAGACTGACTTTTTTTTAGGGTTATTTTTATAGATCTGAAAATAACCCTTTCAGTGTACTGATTGCAGCTGCCTATACTGTGATCAGTACATTTATATTATTTTTTGAGGGCGGGTAGTAGGTGTTAGGCAGGTAGATAATTAATTACCCACTTTAGTATATAAATTAATTAATTTGTCCCCCTAGAATGGCACGTCGCTACTAAGCCGAGGAGGCGTATGCCATTCTGGCAGGCAGTGATAGTGACACTCTGCAAGACAGTGACACTATCACTGCCTCTGACATTGAGCCTCTGAGTGAGACCTCAAGTGATGGTGCCCCACCACCACTCACAAGAGGACGCTCAGCAAGCCCAATGCCAGGCGGAGACTGGGTGCCTCCAAATATGATGGCCCCAGAAATACCGCCGTTCACTGTTACACCTGGCATCACTGTAACAGTGGACGACTGCGAGCCAATTCGTTTTTTTGAGCTCTTTATGTCAGACGATATATTTGAGCTCATGGCTCAGCAAACGAATTTGTTTGCTATGCAGTATCTCTCTGCACATCCGGGGTCCCATCATGGTCGCAGGAATATGTGGAGACCCACGGATGTCGCAGAGATGAAGCGGTTTTGGGCTTTAACCCTAATGATGGGTATTGTAAAAAAGCCCAGTATCAGGTCCTACTGGAGCAAGCAACGTATCCTGGCTACACCTCTTTTCCCTGAGGTTATGTTGAGGGATCGCTACCTGCAACTGCTGCGATTCCTTCATTTTAATGATAACTCGCTGTGTCCCCCTAGAAACGACCCACTGTTTGACAGGCTATATAAAATTCGGCCCTTTATTCAACTCCTGTCAGACAAATTTTCTGAAAATTATGTCCCCGATAAAGATATTTCAATTGACGAGTCCCTTATGAAATTTAAAGGTCGACTGCTATTTAAGCAATATATTCCATCGAAGCGGTCCCGATATGGCGTTAAATTTTATAAATTATGTGAATCCTGTACTGGTTACACATGGGCGTTTCGCATTTACCAGGGGAAGGATAGCCATCTTGACCCACCAGGATGCCCTGATTCTGTGGGTACAAGTGGCAAGATTGTTTGGGATCTAATCCTTCCCTTGTTGAATAAGGGATATAGGCTATGGGTTGACAATTATTATACCAGTATAGAATTATTTAAAAATTTATATTGTTTTGAAACCCTAGCCTGTGGCACAGTGAGGAAGAATCGCAGGGGTTTCCCCCAAGCCCTGGCAAGTGGCAGAAGCAGTAGAGGTTCCTCTTCAGCTCTCCGCCAGGATGAGTTGCTTGCTCTTCGCTTCAGAGATAGGAAAGATGTATACATGCTGTCTACGATGCATGACGAAAGTACAGTGCCAGTGTCTGTGAGAGGTAGCACTGAGCATCTGGAAAAGCCGAAGTGCATTGTAGACTACAGCAAGTTTATGGGGGGAGTAGACTTGGCTGACCAATGCATACAGCCCTATCTGGTGAACCGAAAAACTAGGACCTGGTACAAGAAAATTGCAATCTACGTGAGCCAGATTGCAATTTTCAATGCCTATGTCCTCTATACAAAAGAGGTCATAGGTAGGCCCTGCCCTTTCCTCGAATTCACATTAAGCATTTTGTCCCGTATGTTATTTACCCAGCCCCCCAATCCCACTTTGGAATCAGGAGATCTCCAAAGACTTTGTGGCAAACACTTCCCTTCCCGAATCCCATCCACCCCTAGTAAAAAAGCTCCCCAAAAAAAGTGCCGTGTTTGCTACAAGAAAGGAGTCCGAAAGGACTCCAGTTTTTATTGTCCAACCTGCCCATCTCTACCCGCCCTCTGCATAACAGACTGTTTCAAAGTCTACCATACAGAGCTGAATTTCTGAATCACTCTGTATGGGACTTTGGCAGTTTGTTTGCTTGATTTACCTGGATTTCTGACCTCGGCTTGTCCTGACTACGCTTTGTTAGCTGCCTGTACCGACCCATTGGCTTGTTTTACCGACTACTCTGAATTCTGGATTCCCCTGACCTTGGCCTGTCCCTGTTTACGCTAGCCATTCTAAAGTGGCTACACCAAACAACTCAAAATACTACATTTGTAGTACTTGAAATGTGACTTCCCAATAAAAAACTGATCACAGGGTTAATGCTGTGATTAGCACTGAAAGGGTTACAAAAAATAGTTTTTTTTTTTCGTTTTTTTTACTTCTCAAACTTTTCGCACAGTGACTCTCTATGTGATATCAAAGATCTATCTGCCTCTCTCTGCCTTCAGATCAAAGTGTATGTGGGGTACTGTTCTATTCATGTGATATAATAAAAACCTGGAAACATGGTACATGTAGGTACTGTTATATTCAAAAGACAGTGTTAAATCAAAATACTAAGTCTCTAGTGCACTAACTAATATCAGGATTATGACATTTCCAGTGAAAATGCTATTTATCTGATTAAAAAGACAAAAATCAAAGTAGAAATCACTACATGGGCCCAGCATTTCTGTTAAAATGGCTAGACCTAACATCTCAAATTATGCCATTTGTTATACTCTGGGGTGCCTACTTTTGAAAATGGTTTGCCATAACGGTGGGAATGTTATTACCCAGGCTGCCATACTCTCTGAAAAGCTACATAGGCCCAGAAAATAATATTGGCAAACTTACAAGCTGAAAGGGCATCTAATATATTTCGCCCTGTGACTTATCAGTAAAATCTGAAATAATAGTACGTGGGGGTACCGTTATATTCAGAAGACAGTGTTAAATCAAAATACCAAGTCTCTAGTGCACTAACTAATATCTGTATTATGACATTTCCAGTGAAAATGCTATTTATCTGATTAAAAAGACAAAAATCAAAGTAGAAATCGCTACATGGGCCCAGCATTTCTGTTAAAATGGCTAGACCTAACATCTCAAATTATGCCATTTGTTATACTCTGGGGTGCCTACTTTTGAAAATGGTTTGCCATAACGGTGGGAATGTTATTACCCAGGCTGCCATGCTCTCTCAAAGGCGAGATAGACCCAGAAAATCACTTTGTTAAATTGCCAACTTTGAAAAGGACATCTAATATTTTTGTCCCCATGACTTCCCCCCCAAAACAGAGAATCTAGTACATGGGGGTACTGTTACATTCAGGAGACAATGTTAAATACAAATAGTGAGGCTTTGTTGCAATAACTCATATCAGGAATATGAAATGTCCTGTGAAAATGGAGTTCATGTGCGTGAAAAAGCACAAATAAAGCTATAACCCCTATGTGGGCCCTTCATTTCTGATAAAGTGGTTAGACCAAACATCTTGCAATGCACCATTTCTTATACTCTGGGTTGCCTACTTTTGAAAATGGTATGCCATAATAGTGGAAATGTTATTACCCAGGCTGCCATGCTCTCTCAAATGCGATATAGGCCCAGAAAATCACTTTGCCAAATTTCAATGTAATAAAGCCTAAATGGATAAGCCGTATATATGACCGTGTAACTTTCCAAAACACCATAACACCTATACATGGGGGGTACCATGGCGCTCGTGAGACCTCACTGAGCAGAACTAGGAGTGTTTCAGGGCAGTAAACTATATACTAACAATAATATTATCAGTGAAAGTACAGATTTTATGTGAAAAATGCAAAAAAAACAAACAAACACTAAATTTGGCTAGGGTTTGTGCCCAAGTGGCTACTAGAAAAGACTGGGCATACCCCATTTTGAATACCCTGGGATGTCTACTTTTTCAAATGGTATGCCATGATGGGGGTAATTTTCATTTCTTGGCTGCCATACGGTCTCAAAGGCAGCCTGGACACTGCAAACTAATCTGACAAATTTCAAGGTGAAAAAGCATAAATGGATAAGCCGTATATATGACCCTGAAACTTTTCAAAACCCCATAAAACCTATACATGGGGGGTACCATGGCGCTCGTGAGACCTCACTGAGCAGAACTAGGAGTGTTTCAGGGCAGTAAACTATATACTAACAATAATATTATCAGTGAAAGTACAGATTTTATGTGAAAAATGCAAAAAAAACAAACAAACACTAAATTTGGCTAGGGTTTGTGCCCAAGTGGCTACTAGAAAAGACTGGGCATACCCCATTTTGAATACCCTGGGATGTCTACTTTTTCAAATGGTATGCCATGATGGGGGTAATTTTCATTTCTTGGCTGCCATACGGTCTCAAAGGCAGCCTGGACACTGCAAACTAATCTGACAAATTTCAAGGTGAAAAAGCATAAATGGATAAGCCGTATATATGACCCTGAAACTTTCCAAAACCCCATAAAACCTATACATGGGGGGTACCATGGCGCTCGTGAGACCTCACTGAGCAGAACTAGGAGTGTTTCAGGGCAGTAAACTATATACTAACAATAATATTATCAGTGAAAGTACAGATTTTATGTGAAAAATGCAAAAAAAACAAACAAACACTAAATTTGGCTAGGGTTTGTGCCCAAGTGGCTACTAGAAAAGACTGGGCATACCCCATTTTGAATACCCTGGGATGTCTACTTTTTCAAATGGTATGCCATGATGGGGGTAATTTTCATTTCTTGGCTGCCATACGGTCTCAAAGGCAGCCTGGACACTGCAAACTAATCTGACAAATTTCAAGGTGAAAAAGCATAAATGGATAAGCCGTATATATGACCCTGAAACTTTTCAAAACCCCATAAAACCTATACATGGGGGGTACCATGGCGCTCGTGAGACCTCACTGAGCAGAACTAGGAGTGTTTCAGGGCAGTAAACTATATACTAACAATAATATTATCAGTGAAAGTACAGATTTTATGTGAAAAATGCAAAAAAACCAAACAAACACTAAATTTGGCTAGGGTTTGTGCCCAAGTGGCTACTAGAAAAGACTGGGCATACCCCATTTTGAATACCCTGGGATGTCTACTTTTTCAAATGGTATGCCATGATGGGGGTAATTTTCATTTCTTGGCTGCCATACGGTCTCAAAGGCAGCCTGGACACTGCAAACTAATCTGACAAATTTCAAGGTGAAAAAGCATAAATGGATAAGCCGTATATATGACCCTGAAACTTTCCAAAACCCCATAAAACCTATACATGGGGGGTACCATGGCGCTCGTGAGACCTCACTGAGCAGAACTAGGAGTGTTTCAGGGCAGTAAACTATATACTAACAATAATATTATCAGTGAAAGTACAGATTTTATGTGAAAAATGCAAAAAAAAAAACCAAACACTAAATTTGGCTAGGGTTTGTGCTCAAGTGGCTACTACAAAAGACTGGGCATACCCCATTTTGAATACCCTGGGATGTCTACTTTTTCAAATGGTATGCCATGATGGGGGTAATTTTCATTTCTTGGCTGCCATACGGTCTCAAAGGCAGCCTGGACACTGCAAACTAATCTGACAAATTTCAAGGTGAAAAAGCATAAATGGATAAGCCGTATATATGACCCTGAAACTTTTCAAAACCCCATAAAACCTATACATGGGGGGTACCATGGCGCTCGTGAGACCTCACTGAGCAGAACTAGGAGTGTTTCAGGGCAGTAAACTATATACTAACAATAATATTATCAGTGAAAGTACAGATTTTATGTGAAAAATGCAAAAAAAACAAACAAACACTAAATTTGGCTAGGGTTTGTGCCCAAGTGGCTACTAGAAAAGACTGGGCATACCCCATTTTGAATACCCTGGGATGTCTACTTTTTCAAATGGTATGCCATGATGGGGGTAATTTTCATTTCTTGGCTGCCATACGGTCTCAAAGGCAGCCTGGACACTGCAAACTAATCTGACAAATTTCAAGGTGAAAAAGCATAAATGGATAAGCCGTATATATGACCCTGAAACTTTCCAAAACCCCATAAAACCTATACATGGGGGGTACCATGGCGCACGTGAGACATCACTGAGCAGAACTAGGAGTGTTTCAGGGCAGTAAACTATATACTAACAATAATATTATCAGTGAAAGTACAGATTTTATGTAAAAAAAAGAAAACACAAAAAAAACCGCTAACTTTGGCTAGGGTTTGTGCCCAAGTGGCTACTACAAAAGACTGGCCATACCCCATTTTGAATACCCTGGGATGTCTACTTTTTCAAATGGTATGCCATGATGGGGGTAATTTTCATTTCTGGGCTGCCATACGGTCTAAAAGGCAACCTAGGTCACTCAAACCAATCTGTCAAATTTCTATGCAGAAAATAAAATAATGGACAAGTCGTATATTTGACCCTGTAACTTTCCAAAACCCCATAAAACCTATACATGGGGGGTACTGTTTTACTCGTGAGACATTTCTGAATACAAATATGTATGTTTTATTGCAGGAAAACCGAATAGTATTCTGACATTAACAGTTAAATTGCCATGCTGAAATTGAAAAATAACAAGATTTCATAATTTTTTCAAGTTTTTTAGATTTTATTCATATAAAATGGAGTTCCATACATGAATGTTTGATATTAAATGAAAGCCCTGTTTCCCCTGAACAAAATGATATATAATAAGTGTGGGTGCACTTAGTATGAAAGAGGTAAATTATTGTTGAACAGACATATAGTCAAAATCTGTGGTTTGTTTACATTTTTTTTGGTTCACAACTTGTACATTTGGCTGCGGTCTTAAGGGGTTAAACCCTTGCAGTGCTGGGCTAAACATGCCTAATAGCTTAGGGTCTGTAGACTAGAATGAGAGGCCCCTGATTGGCCAATCGGTTTCTTGGAGTGGCCATAGGTTGGAGGTGGATGATGAGTTTTAAATGTATATTTTTTTAAACATTTTTTATTATTTTGGATTTATTTTATTTGCAAACTTTCAACACAAAATCAATACTTTGCATTAAAGAATGACCAGTTCTCACCTGGAATTCGCCCTTTAATATGGTCGTTTTATTATATTGTTTTATTTAACAGCTGTGCTTATCAGTAGCCAGCTCTATAGCGGCACCAAGGTGGCTGGGTATAATTTATGGAAGGTTCATTGACTTTCAAGAAACCCTGAAGTCCTTTCCAATCAGCAGCTAACACTTTATCAGTGAAGAGGAAGATACATTCATTGCACCTTGCTGGGGAAAAGGTTCCTTCGAACTTCAGGCAAGTTAATCTGCAGAAAGCATCTGACAAAGGGGGGGGAATGGAATAGGTCGATTGCTCCCTGCCAGATTGAATAATTATCCCTTAGTTCACAGTATCAAACAGACAAATGCACAA
The DNA here is from genome assembly GCF_036172605.1 of Pelobates fuscus. Classification (NCBI taxonomy): domain Eukaryota; kingdom Metazoa; phylum Chordata; class Amphibia; order Anura; family Pelobatidae; genus Pelobates; species Pelobates fuscus. Next base: position 138,526,690 of record NC_086327.1, read on the forward strand.
CAACAATGTCCTCGTGACGAAAAAATACGGGACCTTTTCATTTCACCTTCATACCTGGCAATATTTGGCTCCTACTAGACCTTTCCAAGTATATAAAAACAGTAACACACTTTATTTAACTATTTATTTGACTTATATCGTAGCCTGGCAGAACCCTAGTAAGCAGTATTTCGGACATTCAGAAGTGCTATAGTATACATTAAAATCCCCGTGTAACATCATGGCTTGTGTTAGAATGGGCAGTAAGTAGTGTAATATCTGTAGAGTTTATATTATGTAAATTGGGGATTATGTACTAAGAACTGAATTGAACAAATTGCAAAATTTAGACCAAAACAGTCAAGCTGTAGCAGAGTTATACATTTTTACCTAATTATTTTTAAGTATTTAGGTAAAAATTATATTTACATATGTCTACCTACATTTTCAAATTTGCTTTTCAATTTACTAAGATTTGCTGCTTACTGAATAAAGTGCAACACTGTCATCACTATTTAACACTATCATCACTATTTAACACTATCATCACTTGTTAACACTATCATCACTTGTTAACACTATCATCACTATTTAACACTATCATCACTATTTTACACTATCATCACTATTTAACACTATCATCACTTGTTAACACTACCATCACTATTTAACACTATCATTATTTGTTAACACTATCATCACTATTTAACACTATCATCACTATTTAACACTATCATCACTTGTTAACACTAGCATCACTATTTAACACTATCATCACTTGTTAACACTATCATCACTATTTAACACTATCATCACTTGTTAACACTACCATCACTATTTAACACTATCATTATTTGTTAACACTATCATCACTATTTTACACTATCATCACTTGTTAACACTAGCATCACTATTTAACACTATCATCACTTGTTAACACTATCATCACTATTTAACACTATCATCACTTGTTAACACTATCATCACTATTTAACACTATCATCACTTGTTAACACTATCATCACTATTTAACACTATCATCACTTGTTAACACTACCATCACTATTTAACACTATCATTATTTGTTAACACTATCATCACTATTTTACACTATCATCACTATTTAACACTATCATCACTTGTTAACACTACCATCACTATTTAACACTATCATCACTTGTTAACACTACCATCACTATTTAACACTATCATTATTTGTTAACACTATCATCACTATTTAACACTATCATCACTATTTAACACTATCATCACTTGTTAACACTAGCATCACTATTTAACACTATCATCACTTGTTAACACTATCATCACTATTTAACACTATCATCACTTGTTAACACTACCATCACTATTTAACACTATCATTATTTGTTAACACTATCATCACTATTTTACACTATCATCACTTGTTAACACTAGCATCACTATTTAACACTATCATCACTTGTTAACACTATCATCACTATTTAACACTATCATCACTTGTTAACACTATCATCACTATTTAACACTATCATCACTTGTTAACACTATCATCACTATTTAACACTATCATCACTTGTTAACACTACCATCACTATTTAACACTATCATTATTTGTTAACACTATCATCACTATTTTACACTATCATCACTTGTTAACACTAGCATCACTATTTAACACTATCATCACTTGTTAACACTATCATCACTATTTAACACTATCATCACTTGTTAACACTATCACTATTTAACACTATCATCACTTGTTAAACCCATCATCACTTTTCAACACTATCATCACTTGTTAACACTATCATCACTATTTAACACTATCCCTTTTTAACACTATCATCAATATTTAACACTATCGTCACTTTTTAACACTATCATCACTTGTTAACACTATCATCACTATTTAACACTATCATCACTTGTTAACACTACCATCACTATTTAACACTATCATTATTTGTTAACACTATCATCACTATTTTACACTATCATCACTTGTTAACACTAGCATCACTATTTAACACTATCATCACTTGTTAACACTATCATCACTATTTAACACTATCATCACTTGTTAACACTATCACTATTTAACACTATCATCACTTGTTAAACCCATCATCACTTTTCAACACTATCATCACTTGTTAACACTATCATCACTATTTAACACTATCCCTTTTTAACACTATCATCAATATTTAACACTATCGTCACTTTTTAACACTATCATCACTTGTTAACACTATCATCACTATTTAACACTATCATCACTTGTTAACACTACCATCACTATTTAACACTATCATTATTTGTTAACACTATCATCACTATTTTACACTATCATCACTTGTTAACACTATCATCACTTGTTAACACTATCATCACTATTTAACACTATCCCTTTTTAACACTATCATCACTATTTAACACTATCGTCACTTTTTAACACTATCATCACTTGTTAACACTATCATCACTATTTAACACTATCATCACTTGTTAACACTACCATCACTATTTAACACTATCATTATTTGTTAACACTATCATCACTATTTTACACTATCATCACTTGTTAACACTATCATCACTTGTTAACACTATCATCACTATTTAACACTATCATCACTTGTTAACACTATCATCACTTGTTAACACTATCATCACTATTTAACACTATCATCACTTGTTAACACTATCATCACTATTTTACACTATCATCACTTGTTAACACTATCATCACTTGTTAACACTATCACTTGTTAACACTATCATCACTATTTAACACTATTATCTATGTTATAGTAAAGAATAAATTCATTGTCTGTGTTATAGTGTGCAGTAAATTGACAGCCTCCACCGCTATCAGCTGTTTTATACTACACAGTAAATTCGCAGTGTAACAATCCATTCGATGAAATAGTATGTAGTAAATTCACAGTGTAACAATCCATTCGATGAAATAGTATGTAGTAAATTCGCAGTGTAACAATCCATTCGATGAAATAGTATGTAGTAAATTCACAGTGTAACAATCCATTCGATGAAATAGTATGTAGTAAATTCGCAGTGTAACAATCCATTCGATGAAATAGTATGTAGTAAATTCACAGTGTAACAATCCATTCGATGAAATAGTATGTAGTAAATTCGCAGTGTAACAATCCATTCGATGAAATAGTATGTAGTAAATTCACAGTGTAACAATCCATTCGATGAAATAGTATGTAGTAAATTCGCAGTGTAACAATCCATTCGATGAAATAGTATGTAGTAAATTCACAGTGAACACAAACTGCTGCACTTTAAAAATACACTGTATGCAGTGTATAATGCACTCCTATAAAAACACAAGCTGTAGAAAATGAAGAGGAATAGCAAATAATAATTCTATATAGTTAACATAACATTATGGAAGCTGAGATTACAGAGGATATGTAAATCTGGGTGTCTAGATAAATCCGCAGGGCCTGTTTATGAACCCTTGAGATTAATCTTATATCCAGCCCAGAAATGCACACTTTGTTTAATTAGAGAGCTGTAGAATTAAACTCCTTCCAGCTACCCTGCTAATGAACACGAGCATTAGCTGAATATTTTCCCTTTTTAATTTGCTTTGGGGAGCACGGCAAACTTATTTTATTTTGGTAAATGTTATTGAGCTAATGTGGTCTACTTAATACTCTCTCAAACGGTACATTTCGTCTCGCTCCAGGCATAACGAACATTTGAATGCAATAAATAGTCGCTTTTTAATTTTTAGTTATTGCAGTTAAATTCCTCAGACCTTTAACTAAAATAACTGCAACATTACTTCAATTGTCATAAAAAATGAGTAGTTTTGGGTCATTGGTTTGATTGCCATCGATTTTGACAAATAAAAGGTGTGCGGAACACTTAAAGTACACAATGCCCCCCATGTTAAATACCTATGGGATTGCCTTGATTGGCTCATTACAAAGTAATTTCTTAAACGAGTCATTGAATTTACTAATTACAGAGATGGAGAGGTTATGTATTAAAGCACGCTAATCTTTTTTACTGTTGAATTGGTTCCAGGTATTTGTTACAAAGATGTCTTAAAGGAACATTTTAATGCCTAACTGATTCCTATTTAACGGTAACAATATCATTTAAGAAAACCAAATCCTGTTTGTTTATGGAGTTCTTGTCCTAGATTTTAAAATCTGGAGCAGGGATGGCCAAAAGACGGACCCCTGCATGTTATAGAAATATAGCTCATATTCTGCTTATTGTAAGGTATAAGTATTGTAAGGGCGGTAGTTCCTTATCATCTGAGAATCTACATTTTGAGTAATGACCAGGAGGTAAAATTACAGGTGTCATTAGAATGACCTCGGGTGGTCACCATTCTACTCTGTGGAGATTATGGTGGAATGTTAATAATAGATCAGGGTTTGTCCTGAAATACAGCAGCTGAACACCTGCTTTCCTTAACTTTGGAATTTGAAAATGATCACTAGAACCAAAGTAGGAGACATCTGGCCACGCATGTTACTAGCAGAGGACCACGAACACCCAGCTGTGACTGGCTGCACCCCGGGTTTACTGGCCTTGTGAAGGTAAGGCCAAGACGTAGCAGGTATTATACAATTTGGCCAACGTAAGCCTCATGGGACACATGGGTTTTCACAGATGCTCTGTGTCAGAGCCATGCATTATCATATGATATCAGTATTTACATATATACATATATATATATACATACAGATACACTTTCATTTACAATTTTAATCTTTAACACATTATGATAATTAAACATTGCAATAATTAGACTGATATATTCTAATGTATATACCATGAAAGAACGCTATTTTATTATTTTATTGCTAACTGCTGCTCATATTAATAATTTAGTCTGTTCTTTACAAAGGAGATCAAGGCCTATCTGCTTGTCCCAATGTTCCTCTCTGCTTGGTGTCCAGTGGCCCAGTGGACAACCGATGAGCAAGGGCTGCCTCTTGACTCTTCTTGTCCTCTACTGATCCGACCACTAGGGAAGCAAAGTGAATATAATTGCAGATTATAGATAACACCGACGGCTCCTTCCAACGTAATATTTTCATTGCTGTTATTAGTGCAGAGCTGTTATCCCCAAAGACCAGCAATGTTATTAAATTCTCAAAAACTCAGTTGTAAACTCTGATTTCCCAAATGTGGATGCGTTGCCTCGAGGAAAGTGCACTTTGCCACCCTGATTCGAAAGCTCCGCAAAATCTGGGCCAAAATAATTTAAAATTAAAATTTAAGGAACAGCCCCTGCATATAGCCTTTAGGCATTCTCTAGTGGGGTTAAACGCAGTAGTATTTAATGAGTTATTGCACTGTATATAGTAGAAGCAATACAATTAAGTGAGATTAACCCCTTAAGGACCAAACTTCTGGAATAAAAGGGGATTATGACATGTCACACATGTCATGTGTCCTGAAGGGGTTAAATGACTGAATGGAGACATACGATTCTTCTTAATGTGACAACATCTTTTATATTGGTCCAATTGGAACCAGTAGCCAGCCAGAATGACTTACTGCATTAACGGCTGAAAATATCATATGAATTATTATCCTTTATATTACAGGTCTCACTAAACTGACTGTGTCCTGAGCCTTGAGGTCATCCATGATGGAAACTGGCTGAAAGAGTCATGAAGATGACAGGTGCCATGCAGACTAATGTCACTACTCTCCAGAAATGCTACAAACAGGCAAAACTAAATATACTCTGTCTCCGACAATTGCACACGAGCCAGTGCCAGCGATAGTGGTAACGAAATCTTTAGTAAAATTATAAATCAGTGAGGGAATATAGCAACATTAATAGACTTGTAACAGAAAGGGATGTATTTACTAAAAACAAGCTGCAGTGGACTGGATAACGAATTGCAGACTATCGGCTAAATAAGCGGGGGGTTTAGCTGAGTTGGAAGATTTCTGCCGTTTAGATTTCATTTTACTACAATTTGGTTTTTAATGAATAAACCTCAATAAGATTTGAATACATTTATAAAAAAAAGTTTTTTTTTTCTTTTTTAAAATAACCTTTAATCACATAACTATAAAAGCACACGGAATATACAAATCTAGTTAAAGCTTTTACACTAACACACAATGTCTTGTATTTCTTGCTATTGTTTAATTTGTTAATAATCTGCAATAAAAGATGCTGGGTTCTAAAGCTGCTCGGATCCCGAGTAATGCATGACCTTGGACCTGATACTAGATATGTCAAAATCTGAGAGTCTCGTATAGAGTTTTGCATCCCCTGCTCGTGGACAGCGGAAATATTTGAATGGACTTATTTGTAGAAATGATATTTTATGAAGGCCACCGAGTGAATCTGCGTCCTTGAGTCACCCTGGCACTGGAACTATAAAAATATGACGAGGATGTAGTTTCACGACTTTCAGAAATGGCATCAGTGAATATTTATAGAATTGTCTGTGCAATCTGACTGTGAGAGCACAAAGCTGATTTCTTAAAAAATAATCTCAATTATTGTTGCACAGTGGCATTGTCACTGTTTTTTTATTTTTTTATCTGTATTGCTTGTTTATTATAGTGTGGTATAAATGTGTTTCTAATACGTTCAGATTTATAAGAACGATGGTGGAGATTTATCTAAGTGTTGCAGAAGAATTCTGTATCTTTTTTTGCGATGTATTTATGGTACAAATGATGAATTCTGATACTTATAAAATTATTTATTACTTCGGAGCTTTTTTTTTATCAGTTTATCTTCTGTGTTGCTATTTGTATAGTGCATTCTCTTTATTAATATTCGCTCTTTTTGTGCCAGGAAAATATCTTCTTTTCTGGAGTTCTCGATGCAGTATATTCACACAGTATACATAGTTAGTGGGATGTAACTGTGAGGCACAGAAAACCCTCGGAACATCCAAAGAGGAAAGCAAACACTCTTTGAACTACTTTTAAAACAATGTAATAAACTGAAAGGGATTTTTTAGGACACAGACCAGCATTCCTTGCTTCCCAAAAATCTCTGATAGGCTCTGGAAACACTTTGTATGAGAGCAAGTAGGGCAACAAGGGGCAGCACAGGATTACAGCCTGGGGAGTAGAAATGCTGCCCCCTAGTGATGGAAACAATTAATACGACCTCACTTGTTGCCTTCCCTGCCATCCACATCCTTACAGAACAAGATCTATAGAAACATTACTTTAAAATGTAACGAGTGCGACCCTTAGTCGGTGCTGCCTTTAAGCTCTCATCCTAATGGCAGCACATTAAATACTTATGTGGTCGTTCTGAATAGGAGCGAACAAGACACAGACTTATTAACAGACACACTTATCAAATGGATACATGAACGTGAATAAGAAAGAATGCCATTTCTGCAGTTCCCAGAATCCTTTGTTTGACACAACAAGTGCTGCTCCATGTTTCTCGACAGCAGCCTCTGACCTGGAAGATAAGCGCTGTAGTGCAGTTTCATGCATTATTGATTGGTTGGCCAGAGCTTTTCCCAGAATCCTCTAAGATTTAACCTGCTAATTACAAAGTATCACACCCTTTAGTGACATTAACCAGCTCAGCAGAAATATTGCTCTGGGGAATCCGAGGCAGTATAGGATTTTTCTTCTCTAGCAAAGAGTTCACCCTACTGTTAATGGGAGAGTTTATCAGGAAATGGAAAATGGACAAATAGCTGAGTTTTTTTCAGACTGGGTTCTTTTGACCTAACATTTTAATTTCTGAATTAGTGAATTCCCATATTATTAAATAACCTTGTAGTTTATAGATGGACTTTTTTTTAAATCTGTCCCTGTGTGTTTTATTTTCCTCCTCATTTGTCATCCAATAACTTTAGAAAATAATCTAATTTGTATTATTTGTATTCAGGAAGAGGTAAGTGGCCAAATCAATGACTTGTGTTTGTGGCATATACTTATAGGGACAGTCCACCGCCCAAATAAAATAAAACGAGTCCTTGTTTAGTATATAAACCACCAATGAAAACATGTATACATTTAATAATACATTATTCCACATTGCTGGGTTATCTAAAGACAGCTTGCAAAAGCTACAGATCTCTTGTCTGAAGCCTTGGCAAGCCCTCCCCTTCTAACCTCACCCAGAATTTCTGTGACTGTCCAATCACAGACTCCCCAATGCAGCTCTATGAGAAGTCTTTACAAGGCAGGTTTCTTTGGGCAATTGCTGCCTCTTGGGTTTATCTCCACTGAGCTAACCAAGCCAGGAAGTAACCGGACCGGCTGTCTGATGGACAGCCAGGGGTGTAATACGGTTAATTTATAAATGAGCCGATTTTAATGGAAATCTGCACTTTTAGTAAAATTATAAAAAAATAGGACACAATTCACACTGTTACACATAAAGCACTTCAGCAAGATAAACTGCTTGAAGGGATCTGAAGTGTCCTTTAACTACTCGGAGCAGCATTGATGGATATTTGTTGGAACACTGAAACAGACACTCGGACAAATACACAACAATAAGGGGGAGAACAATGGTGGCATAAAACATAGCACCCCCAACCTTCAGTGTCTTTTTGCACCAATACAACACTGCTAATGTAATGGGGTTTCTGGGAGTTGCAGCTGCTGTGAGTTACCTACAACTGGAAGCTGGTGAATGACGTACATCTCCAAGAAACCCCTGATAACGTAATAAAGCTCTAATTGTAAAATAAGCTCAGCCAGTCTGTAGAACATTATTCGCTCACTTCCTGGTTTGGAAAGGATTTATTTCAAATGCTACAAAGCCTGTGAATATGCAGCCAGTTCAAACACAGCTGTCTTCATTTACTGCTAATGTAATGTCTTAATGCATCAACTGTATATTACATGATCAAAGGAATGGCTTATCTCCAGCCTGGAGAACCCCTTCACAATTTATTTGTTTTACATTAGGATTTGTGCAATCTCTGAAAGTCATTGTAGCACCTTGAAAACCCAATCTCCCCCAAAACAAGCTATCTGATTACATTTATACGCTATAAAATGTGTAATACAGATATTCTAGCATGTCCTATGCCCATTGGGATTTCATTTTTACAAACAAAGTAACTAAATTCAATACGGTATCTCCTTGTATTGAAGGCTCGGTAATAGATTTGATGAAACATAAACAATTGACGGAAGAGTTTGAATTTGCACTGTATCAATTTAGTTCCTGTCAAATGAAATCTATATAGACTTCGGGGGACAATGCAGAGATTCGCTACAGTGTAACAGAGGCACATACTGTGTTGACAGAGATCAAAGTTCTTGTTCATAGTTAGTCCCTGTTTGACAATCTTTTTTCATCTGTCGTATGGCAGGGTCACATACTGCTAGCACAGAGCGGACTTAAAAAAAGAAACAATGTCCTTCAAAAATGTCATCTCCTGTCTACAGATCAAACGGAAGAAACGATAAACAATAGTTCAAGGCAGCTTGGATTGATCGTAATATCCTTCATTGTGCTTATTAGCTGCTAGATATACTAATATATCAATTAATTAACAGCCAATTGCTGTCAATGATAATGTATGAAAAATAAAATATGGAAAATATTTATCTATAAAAAAATACATAAGTTTATAAAAAAGTCCACACATTAAAACAACCCATATTAACACGGAGTACTGATAAACGGTCTCCATTTCTAATACTCTCTGTGTTTCCTTGAGGAATAATAATGAGTAACGGGCACCTTGCTGCCATTTTCCACTAATTTCACATTCCAAATCTGCAGATCCACTTGTGTGAGTAGTTTTACAGAATAAAACAAATCCAATAGAGATCATTATATCGCCCATAAATGATTTGTAGCATTAATTGTCCAATGTACCTTGTTTGTAGGGAGAGACATTCACAGGTTCCACCACTGCTTAGAATACCATGAAAGAAAAAACGGACTTTAAACGAAGAACGTCTCATTCCACCTGAGCGGTAAAAGCATATGACTCATACTTTATTAATGTACATGGCACTGGGTCCAGTGCTCCCTCTGTGTGTCCGTGTCATGCAATGTACGGGAATAGAGTACGATTCATTTGCTTTTACCGTTCGAGTAAATCGGGGCATTCTTTTTAGTTTGAAGTCTGGTTTTTGCCATTATGTATCTTTACAGACAGTTATGTCAGATTCTGAGCGGAACGCGTTACACAACACACTGGTTAAATTGCTCTCCATCTCTCCCAGTCACACTGCAGGGAAAGGACGAGAATTACACAGAAAACTAAACGTTAGACATTATTAAATCCATAACCCTCTACCCATTTGCATATAGATGCAAGGCTCTATAGAATCTTGTTTGTTTCTTTTCCAATTCATTTTATCCATCTTGCATGGTTTGGGGGAAGAAGAGTCAGCCAGGGAGCTGCGTTCCTGTTAGCTGAGTCTCTGCCCTATCTCTTCGCCCTATTTTCTAATTTAATTATTAATTAAATTTTTTTTGTAACTGAAGAAGAAAACTGAAAGCTTTATAGCACAAACATTTCAATGAATTTCACCAGCCTGAAAAACTGTTTCTCTCTAGGTCAGAGCCATAGTCGCCATAGTCGATATTTAACCTACTAAACTTGCTTAAAGAACAACTGTCACCTCAAAACTGTTTTTTAAATATAATAATCATTTCATCAGGTTTTAAAAGGAAATAGATTTTTTTAATGATGTATATGTAAAAAAATGAGAAGAAACTCATCCCTTCCTTTAGTATACGACAGGATCCTTAGATCAGGCAGTGTTTGAAAACCTAATATAAATTAATAAACAGCACACACATAAAAATGCATTTTTAACATTTTACAAGGCTACTTAAAATCACCCATCTCAGCAAACAAATATAGGGATTCAATTTGGTTACCATGGCAGCATGTTCCAGGGGTACACCCCAATTCATTTTTGACTTTACTATGTAAGTTTGGAATCCAGACCAGATTCCTTTTGGGTTGAGCACCCGCCCAGCCCCTCAGCTTCAGAGGCTCCTTTGTAGGTGACCACAGGAATTTATAAATTTGTTTGTTGATTTTGGATAGTTATGTCACTTTTATTATAATTTTTATAGGGTAGATATGAGTTGCATTGTGAGTTTATACATCCAAGTACTATCACTTTAATTGTTTAGCTTTGACACTGCATTTTTTAAATTAAATTACACTTTTACTTATTCAGCACCAGCACTATTTGATTTGTCTCCCTCATTGGAATTAGTGTAGGACCCACCGATATTGGGGTACTGTGACATTATGAGTATACGACCCACCGATATTGGGGCACGGTGACATTATGAGTATACGACCTACCGATATTGGGGCACGGTGACATTATTAGTGTACGACCCACCGATATTGGGGCACGGTGACATTATTAGTGTACGACCCACCGATATTGGGGCATGGTGACATTATTAGTGTACGACCCACCGATATTGGGGCATGGTGACATTATTAGTGTAGGACCCACCGATATTGGGGCACGGTGACATTATTAGTGTAGGACCCACCGATATTGGGGCACGGTGACATTATTAGTGTACGACCCACCGATATTGGGGCATGGTGACATTATTAGTGTACGACCCACCGATATTGGGGCATGGTGACATTATTAGTGTAGGACCCACCGATATTGGGGCACGGTGACATTATTAGTGTACGACCCACCAATATTGGGGAATAGTGACATTATTAGTGTAGGACCCACCGATATTGGGGCACGGTGACATTATTAGTGTACGACCCACCGATATTGGGGCATGGTGACATTATTAGTGTAGGACCCACCGATATTGGGGCACGGTGACATTATTAGTGTACGACCCACCGATATTGGGGCATGGTGACATTATTAGTGTAGGACCCACCGATATTGGGGCACGGTGACATTATTAGTGTACGACCCACCGATATTGGGGCACGGTGACATTATTAGTGTACGACCCACCGATATTGGGGCACGGTGACATTATTAGTGTAGGACCCACCGATATTGGGGCACGGTGACATTATTAGTGTACGACCCACCAATATTGGGGAATGGTGACATTATTAGTGGAGGACCCACCGATATTAGGGTACTGTGACATAGTGGTGGGCTTAACGCCATATGGCCATATGGTGGATCTGAATCCCCATATTTGTTTAGTCGATAGGTGATTTTAAATAGCCGTGGAGAATGAAAACATTTTATTTTAAGTGTGCGCTGTTCCTTAATCTGTATTATGTATAGATTTGGGTCACTACGGCAGAACCGTTTCTGTAAAATGCATGTTCCTTGTGTGCCCCAATTCCCTTTTTGTCTTTACAATGTTTGAAAACTGACATTTATTCTCTATGGTCCTCCTTGCTCCTCTCCTTGCACAGAATCAGTGCAGAACATAAAGACTGTCAGTATTTGCTTCAGTTTGTTCCGTTTTTACTTTTTTTTTTACATAAACTTAATTTAAAAAAAAAAATATTTCCTTTCAAAACTTGATGAAATGGTTATTATATTAAAAAAACTAGTTTTGCGATGTCAGTAGTTTTTAAGTGCATGTCCACAATGTTTCTAGTGGTTGCTAACTTATAATGCATTTTTGGATGCAAGATGTGTGGAACTTCTTAGCATAGACCAAGGTGAATGGAAATGCATGGCTTATTAGATGGATTTAGATTTTTATTTTTTATTTACACTACGATGGATTAAAGTCTCTAAGGTCAATGTTTTTACCGTGGTTAAATATCTCTACATTTAGCATTGAATACAAACATTCCTGATAACTTTCTCATTAAATATTGTTTCCAATGGCAACAGTAAATCAGCTTGCCTCAGATAAAGAGTAAATTCTCTTCCAACACAAACGAAGATAAATCTTATTAATAAAGTTAATGTATCTTTGTGGACCACAGCAAGGACTTCTCTTCTGTTTATTCCAAGAGACTTAGCGTTTTTTCATTTTTGGATAGTTTTCAGAATTTGATTGTGTAGAAGATGCTGATCAATATCATAGAAGGACTTTGTCCTGTAAACAATTTCATCTTTACATAGTAATCACTAAATGGCATGAAATATATAGATCTGGAAATATGATGTGACATTAAGGTTTTATCTGATATTAAGTTGCAGCGTTGGTGGAACATGAAGATCAATGTCCTCCGGGACCTCTCCCAGAATCCTCATGGCAAAGCATTCGTAGACAGTTCACAGTGGATGGAAAGATACAATGGGACTGCAATGTGGCAACCGCTTGGTTGTAACTGGGTGCCAGGTAGAAAATGTTATTGAATCAGTCAATCAAAACATTTGTAAGCAATTCAGCTTTGCTGGAACTGTTTTAAGTGTTCTGTTGCAGTGCAGTGATTGACGGTGTTATATCTAAGATACGTATTTGCAGGAACAAAGGATTATTGAGGCAATAGTGTAAGATAATTCTATAATATAAACAAAAAAGTGGAAAACACCCAGAATACGTAAAATAAGTATAAAATAGAACAACCTGAATTTAGGTGAAATATCCGTGGATATGGTCTGTATAGAAAAATCAGACAGCTAACATAGCGTAAAATAGTATAAGGAAAATTATATAAATAAGTGTAAATATAGGTACACTCACAAACGAACGTGAAATCAGGCTTGTCACCCTCTCAGGGGTAATATGATGAATGTGAGCTTGTATGTCTTCCAATGAGGTATATGGAAATAAAGGAAATCAGATATAGTGAAGTTTGTTATAATAATACAAAATCACATTTATTGGTTGCACTTACACATAGAAGATATAAAAGTAGCGTGTCTCCATATAATCATGGAACTCCTGAGTGATGGTACTAGGCATCCACAGTGGCAATCCAGGAGCAATAATATAGAGGCAGCCAAAAACTGAATAGACAATAAAATACAAATAAAACTGGAAATAAAATACACAAGAAATAAATCCAACGCGTTTCGTCCGGTAAGGTGATGGACTTCTTCAGGGATATCTCTGTGTTCATCCTTGTGAGTATATATACTGTAGATAATCTCCATTAATCCGGAACACTTGATGTGTAGCGTGCGTTTCATTCGTGGAGCGCATAAACGGCACGGAAATGTCCGAGATTTTGAACAATAGTTCCGGGTTGTAAGACGCATGCGCGCGACAGACGCGCATGCGTAAACATAAAAGACCGTGGCCTGGAAAGGACAGAAAACATAGGGCAGAAATCGCCTGAACAACTGGCATATATAAAAAAATAAAAACTAGTGTGGTGCCACCAGAGTAATACATACACTGCACAACAAAACATAGGAAATAAATAACAGAATACGTAGAAAAATAAAAGGAATTATATAGTATAAATAAAATAAAGTAGCTATACATATGAAAATGAAATACATATGCATAAGAAATGAAATGCATATATAAAGAAATTACTACAATGCATTCCTCTGTAAAATATATAATAAAGTATATATAACTCTCCAAACATATAAAGAAAATAATCTAACATGTATATATATATATTCATGTGCATGTGTATCATACTCTGCTTCATCACACTAAGTAATACATATCAACACCCACTTAAAAGGTATAACCAATAAAACCAAAACCAATAAATGTGATTTTGTATTATTATAACAAACTTCACTATATCTGATTTCCTTTATTTCCATATACCTCATTGGAAGACATACAAGCTCACATTCATCATATTACCCCTGAGAGGGTGACAAGCCTGATTTCACGTTCGTTTGTGAGTGTACCTATATTTACACTTATTTATATAATTTTCCTTATACTATTTTACGCTATGTTAGCTGTCTGATATACAGACCATATCCACGGATATTTCACCTGAATTCAGGTTGTTCTATTTTATACTTATTTTACGTATTCTGGGTGTTTTCCACTTTTTTGTTTAGTTGTATATTTCTTTAGGTGGTTGTGAAGTACACCTGGGATCACTTCCAGTTATACGTTCTCTATATCTTTAGTGATTATACTTTTTTCTGTCTATATATTATTTGTAACAATTCTATACTATATCTACTTTCTTCTCCTAGGAATGGACATATAGTGAAACCTATTATTCCAGAACAATAGCAATTCTATTAGCTACCCATTCTACTTGCAACAGAGTAAAATATCTGTCATTTAACAGTTTGTTTATCTTGATGTGAAGTCTGCCAAGGTATTATAGGGGAATCATATGTACAATACATCACATTATACCTGTGATTTACGGTATAGGAATTTCAAATATCTATGACCATCCATTAAATATGGTCAGGCAGATTCCCTGATGTATCCTCCTCCTCCATATCAGCGTTATATTACTATTGTTATTAAATGGCCTGTTCTGTTATATATCATATTAATTGCCAGCTACGGACAATCCTCTGTCCCATTAAACCTGATTGCTGTGAGATACTGTAGCCGTCCTCGTGGAATATCCATATTCATCCACCGACCTAATTTACTCATTTTACTTATCATTACTGTCTGTTATTTTTGTTTAATTGTCTGAATGTTTCCAGTATTGCTAAATTAGATGCACCATCGTTTCATTAACGTATAGCGAATGAAATGGTTTATGTAACTGCACATTTGAACAACTGATAGCCTGCTGACCTTTTATTGTAGTTTTGTGTCTGTTGGGATAATTAATTTTTTTAGATTGATTTTTTTAATTTTAATTTCATTAAGAAAAGTGAATCTGAGCAGACTGATGATTTGAGATTGAATAAATGTCTCATTCAGGTGATTGTGGTAGAAACTCATCGAGAATTAAGCGAGTACAGGCCAGAGATTGAGAGGACAGAGTTTGAGATCAAAGAACAAAATTAGGAGCAAAGGTGAAAGAAGTTGAATTTTGTTGAGATAAAGATAATATTTCAGAGGAAAAAATCTTTAGATGGAGAGTAAACCTGGGGGAGTTTGTAAGGATGGACATTGAGATGGGGAGGACAGTGGTTGGCTTTTTAGAGAGAATATGATGATGTTTAAATGTAGGAGGATAGACCTGGAAGGTGAGAAGGATGTGGTTTGAGAGAAAGAAGGATACTTTTTAAGAGGAATAGGGTTGAAGTTTAAAGGCTGAGGGGCTGTATTGAGGGAAACATTTTTTATTACCTTGGTTCAGGGAGGGGCGAATCCTGTGGATGCAGACAGCTCCTTCCGTCCTGCACCTGAAAATGTATCAGAGTGTTGCCATAGTAATGCACAGCAACAGTGTGATGCAATAGATCAGGGCCGGTGAGGGAGATCGAGTAGGACCGAGTGGGGCCATCGTTTTGGCCTCACTCCAGGAGAGTTGGCTGGCTTTGATCTCACCACTGGCCATGCTATCCCTCTGCTGCCTGAGGGCCATTACCTTGATGGCCTTGCGACAAATCCAGCACTGGGCAGAGTACAGAGTTTGAAGAGAAGATGACAGTGTTCGAGAGGATGGAGCATTTATTTAGTACGAGAGTATTTAGTTTGAGAGGATGGTAAACGTTAGGATGTCCTGATGTGAAAATTGAGCCGTGACACTGAATTCAGAGTATCTTGAAGAACCTCAATGAATCATCAATTCACCAAATAAAATCTGACAAACCTAATAAAGTCTGGAACAGAATAAGAGCTGGTTTTATTCAAGGAGAATACCCAACTATGTCCAGTTCACAGAAAACTACACCTGATTTTCTAGTGAGTTGTTATGGTGCCCAGAGCGTTCCTTTAAACGAAAGCCCGTGACATTATGGACTTCTCATTTCATGTTATATTAGCTGCCTTTCCTGCGACTGTGAGGATGCAAGCCGTGATTTCAGCACTGGGGATTGTGTACGTAATGATCAGGACCACATTCAGCTCTAAATACCTGAAGACTACAGAACCGTCAGTTACGGGAACGAACAGAGCAGCACTATCATGCTAAATATAATTAAACTCACTTCATTCTGGCAGCATAAATGATGCAATGTGGCAATGAAATCTGTTAGAACTGAATTTATAAAAAGAAAAAGGCCATTAAATCTTAAAGCAATAAGAACTGTGTTTTGTGAACAGCTCTGTCTTCAGCAAGGCGTGAATTCATTTTTTTGAAATCGCCTCCTGGTGATGTCAAGTTACATTTTAGTTTTTCATCTTTAATACAAGGAAAACCTTTCTATTCTATAATCACACTTCCAACATAGAGCCGAAAATACTAAAATAACTTGGTTCTACGCAGAGTTGCTGCACTCTCACCTTCATCACTCCCAGCCAGACTGCAGCTTAAGGCTTTTAAATTATAAAAGATTATAGCCCGGCTGCTGTTTGCTGTTCCACCTACCTTTTGCTTTATACTGTTCCAGGACCACTCTGGGTGGAGATAAGCTTGAACTCATTGCCCTCTTCTGAAACATCTTCTCCAGGCATACCCCCTTTTTGTGGGGAGACAAGCCTGAATGTCCAGACGTCTTGTGAGTTTTCTCACTCTACCCTCCCCCCTTTCCCTTTTATTTTCCCTGTACTGTTTAACGCTATGTAATTTTTTTTCTTTTATAGATATTGTATTATCAGGTGATATTCATTCTCTCTAGTGTGGAGCTCTTTCTCTTATACTTTGTATAAGTATCTATTTTATCTTCGTTTAGTGGTTTTGTGAGGTTCACCATAATAGCACCAGTGTTCACTTTTATACCTCTATTAGTGACTTAGTTTTTTTCTGTTTTTAAACACACACAGAGACTGCTGAATTCACACACACAGACTGCTAAATATAAACACAGAGTACCTAATACACACAGACTACTGAATACACACATGCTGCTGAACACAAACACACAGACTGCTGAATACATACAGACTGCTGAATACACAGACTACAGTGAGGGGTGCAGTGTATGTGTTTGAGTGTAGGGGTGCTGTGTGTGTAGCGGTGTGTGTGTGGGGCGCTGCAGTGTGTGTGTGTGTGAGGGATGCAGTGTGCGTGTGTGGGTGCAGTGAGGGGTGCAGTGTGTTTGTGTGAGGAGTGCAGTGTGTGTGAGGGGTGCTGTGTGTGAGGGGTGCTGTGTGTTTGTGTGAGGTGCTGTGTGTGTGATATGTATGAGGGGTGCTGTGTGGGAAGGGTGCTGTGTGTGAGGGGGGTGCTGTGTGTGATATGCTGTGTGTGTGTTTGAGAGATGCTGTGTGTGAAGTACTGTGTGTGTGAGAGAGAGGTGCTGTGGGTGGTGTGTTGCTGAGTGTGCATGGAGCCAAAGTTTTCTTGTTTTTAAATATTAAATTAACATTAATTAAATCTGCATGACCCCAGGACACTGCAAGCCCTAGTGGTCTGGTGGTGATCTATATAGCCTGCAGTTCCTCTGGCTCTGGCTTAAGATTATTGTATGTAAACGACTCAATGTACCATATTCACACCTCAGATGTATCACCTAAATGCTCAATGTCTCTTCTTTCTCTTATCTTGACAATTTTGTACTTTTCCTATGTAGGCCAATGTCGCAGCTACTGAGCATTTTGCCACTGTCTGTATCTCACATGACTCCAAGTAATAGTTTGACATAAACATTGTTGTTTTTTTTCCCTACACTATGAAACAAATTCAAGAGTCATTTCATCAACACGCAGAGGAATTTCGACAGTGTCTCCAAGTCACCAGATCCAAATATAATTTGACCTTCAAGGGAAGTTCTGGAGTACGAAGTACAAAAAAACCCTATTTCTACCTCTTCTCGAAAGTGTTTCCAACAGACAGATCAGGATTTGTTGACAGCATTCCAAGATGGACAGAAGCTGTTTGGAAGTTAGAAAAAGCAAAAAAAAACTTTATATTCAAGGTATTGATTTATTTTTTGTTCGTTGGAATATATTTCAGCTGCAAACATTACAAACTCTGGTGTTAGGAGATAATGCATATTTCATAAAAAAGTAATTATGATATACATTTGATTTATCTCCAAATAGACCTTATATCCTTAAATTTACAAAAAGGCTTGTGCTGCAGGTACCCACTCAAGGGAGTCTTTGCATGCAGTTAGCCAAAACAAAAAAACTCTTTAATAGTCCCTCTTGAGGAAGAAAGCAAAAACGTGATTATATATACAAGTGTGAAGTTAAAATAAAGGACCTAGTGGGCTACACAATACCACGGTGGGATCATATCAATGTGGCCACTGTGTGGCTTGTAAGTTCATTAAACGGGACTCCAAAACTCCAAAACCATCTCCGATAGCACCGGAAAAAGATTGTTTAAGATCAAGTCTTTTTTCAATTGCAATACCGCGGGTTTGGTATATCTCCTCACATGTTCTTGCCACTTACAATACGTGGGAAAAACCTTTAGACCCTTCAAGGAGCGTATCAAAGAGCATGTCAGATCACCTAAACTGCTCGTTGATACCCCCATAGGTCGTCATCTAAAGGAAGTCCATGCTGGTAACCCACAGGGACTTCGTTTCTGTGGATTAGAATTGGTCCGGAAGGATAGACGTAGGGGAAACTATGACCGCTTTTTGAGACAACGGGAAAGTTTTTGGATTTTTCAACTTAAGACACTACACCCAAAAGGTCTCAATGAAGGATTCTCTTTTGCCCCGTTTATCTAAATATTCCAATTCATATATCCTGTCAAGTTATTTTGCAAAACTTTACATTGTTCATACTATGTAAATACCCTGCATATATATCTTTAAGTTCATTTGTTTGGTTTAAAATTCCCTTTTTCTTATTTTATTTTATTTTATTTTATTTTACTTCATTGAAGGTTAATTTATTAACCCTCTAATAACAACTGTCAACACAACACGTCCATTCAAACAATTTCTCTTAGTTTCTCTGCATGTTAGAATGCTTATTACTTCTTTTCCATTTATAATGAACATCTATTTCTTTAGTGTTCATTTATGCCTCTTTTGAACTTCCAGTTCGATCCCTAACCATGGCAACTGTTTGCCTATTATAGAATAATATCGTCCCTTAACACTAATTGGATGTACTTTGGTTTACATACTGTAAAATCTTTACAACCCCTTTTTAAGTACTTAATCCATCCGTTTGTTTATGTTGGACGACCTTTATATCTCTATAAATTCACAACAGGGTCCCAATATTGCTACCTGCATTTAGTGTTTGAATCAGTGTCTGATTCATTCCAGCACTTGCTTTCCCGTTTCGGGTTAACTGCAACTTAGACCCTGTATCGATTGAAGGGATTACCCCGCCCCCTCCCGTCCGTACGGACTTTCCGATTAGACAGGGAGTTTAACGTCATACTGGGGGGAAGTCCTAAGACTCATTTAAAAAGAGGCGCCATGCACTCTGAAAACGGCTCTTGACAAAGGCGACTGGTATCGCCGAAACGCGCGTTGAGCAGAGCAGCTCGAGCAGAGCAGCTCATTATGAGCGGATTCATCTTTACCTTTTAAAATTTCTTTGTTTGGACAATTCTGGGGCTGTGTCTTCTCTATGATCCTGAGCACTTTCAAGACCTTGTGTATATATATGTATGCGATATGTACAAGATGCTAGGGACTCCTACCCCCAAATCACATTTAGCTGTTTAGGCATCTAAGTACATATTGTTACATTATTCATTTTATGCTTTTCTATATGATTGAACATGGATATGCATATACCTTCTGCCTTAACAATTAAGATTTGCTTTTTGCACTGAACTTTATTTATGGCACTTAAAGGTATATTAACAGTTTTGAACTGTATTTGTAACCCAATCAGCTCTTAAATCATCTCCAGATATTTTCACATGGTGATATATATCGATTGTATATTCTAACGAGATATTTAGAGCCTGTTTTCACATTTTTGCAAGGGATAAAAAGTTTTATGGCAATTCGAGGTACAATTATATTGCAATCCACAGCCTTTAAGCCATCCACAGTTGTATATCCTTTACAACTGTACCCTTGTCTCATACAATAAGTATTATCTTTAAACAATCCACCTAAAATATATACTAAAGTATTATTGCATATTATCTTAGGTGTTTTCTGGATATTCTATTGTGTTTATATTTTGCAGTCTTTGGGTATACATTTTTCCAGTTTCCACCATTTTGATACAAAATATAATCAGACGCTTTAGCAACTGTTGCTGCACACTCTGCTACCTTGGTCTTTTCGACACAATCATTCTAATGGAGTATTCGGCATATGTTTGAAGCCACACTTATATCTCCTTAGCCTTTGTGTTCGCTATAAGTAACAGCCAGGCATAGCTATGACCCGTACCCCACTAGGTCCTTTATTTTAACTTCACACTTGTATATATAATCACGTTTTTGCTTTCTTCCTCAAGAGGGACTATTAAAGAGTTTTTTTGTTTTGGCTAACTGCATGCAAAGACTCCCTTGAGTGGGTACCTGCAGCACAAGCCTTTTTGTAAATTTAAGGATATAAGGTCTATTTGGAGGGCAATCCGTGCTTCGAGTTGCCGACCAGTAGCCTCTTTCTTTCTACATATTTCAAGGGGTTAAGCCCCACTATATCCTATAACCACCACAACATTGGCGGATGGAGTATATCCATTTCCTCCCAGTGGTTGTTCTTTATCTACATTTGATTTATATTCAAGGGTCAGGGCTTGTGAAATTCATGTAGATTTTTCAGCACTTACTCTGAAAATTAGAGAAGAACTTAATATAAAAGCACGCATTTTGACAAATGGTAACAGGAGTGTTTCAATATCCAAATACCATTTTCTAGATATAATGTCACTCTCTTGTATTCTGTAAAAATAAAATTCTAACAAGTTATACAGCAAGGCCTCAACCCACTGTCCCCAAAATCAATGCTCAGCCACGTCTAGAGTGTTAGTTCTTCAGATTTTATCTTTATTGAGTGGTGCAAGTGGAGCCTTGGGTCCTTGTAGACGGCAATTAATATAGGTTTGGGTGCTAGTAAGTTTGATATTACCATTAGTGATTAATTAAATATTGGCAGATGATAAAGATTGATACTATATCAGTGATGATGGTGAAGTTAGTGATACAGATGGACCTTAAACCATTAGCTCTCTAAAGTAAAGCAGAACTAAATTACTGTTACTTGGACATGATGGGGCATATGTCCTTCTTATTCCCTTGTAATTCTGTACTCAAAGCCAGCAGAGTGAAGATGGGAACGAGACTTGCTATCTTTAAAACCGGCCAATCATAGTGTAGGAGATATCTGCCAGTTTCAAACTAGTGCATCATGGGAATGCATTGATACACTGTAATCCATAGTGACTGCATTACAGCTGCCAGGTAAGTTGATTTCACTAGCATGATACACCGAATACCTTTTTAAATCTCCCATGCTTGAGGCTAGAAGATCAACTTTAATAGAAATGACTGACAAAAAGGAAGTTTTGGACTATTTCCAACTCTGATAAAATAAAGTGTATTTGTCTACCTTGTGAGCAGAAAATAAAAGCCTTGGCATTCAGCGCGTACAGTAAATGTGAACTATTCATAATACAATTAATTCTGAGCGTCTATATGAAAACCTGCCTGTAAATGCATTTGTTATGTGCTTGGCTGGGCGGGTGCCATGTTTTTTTTCATCGTGAAATTAATGCTTTGTTTGGCAACACGTACGGCAAAAAGCTTTATTGAACGGAGAATCGGGAATCAAGCTTGATTCAGTGGAGTCCAATCAGCTGCAAATCAAAACATTAGAGGCGATTGGGAAGACATTGTGTAGGACACATTGAGCAAAGTGATTGCTTTAGACGTTGATGGCGTAATTTATGGATTAACAAACCTAACTTTCTTCTACAGGAGAGAAACACATTTCTTTTGAACCTCAACAACCGACATCCAAGTCAGTGTGACTTATGTTTGTCTGTGACTGAAAGCCCTCTGGGTTGGTCATTTTGTATGTTTTCTTCAGAATTTTTAAGCTGACAAATTCCTTTGCCGGATGCGTTTGTTATGTAGCTGTTATTTAGGTTGTAGATGTATGGCCGTATTACACAGTAGATCATTGTTTGTGAATTTACAGAGTTAAATAAGATATTGGTTCATTAAATACTACAGAATTGAGACCAGGAGATATTTCCTGGCAAAACTCACCAGTCTAACAAGGCATAATATGAAATAAAGCAAACAAAAGAAAATAATGTGCCGCTACCCCCACATAAGGGAGAAGAAGATGTGTTAACAAGAACTAATCAAAAGTGTATTTAAAATATCACAAAACCAGCAGGGAATTAATTAATAACTCCACCATGGCAGGAGATGTGCTCAAAGTTTACGGTGCCGGCAGCAGGGGTCAAATCCTGGGGAAAAAAGTGTGGGAACTCACCCAAGATCCACCTCTCCCCCCAGAAAAATGATACACTCATATGCATATATATATATATACCTGGATGAAGGGGTGACAGTGTGTGGGGGCTGAAAGTGATTGGGGATGGTGATATTGTATGGAGGGGGTGTCAGTGTGTGTATAGGGTTGATAGAGTGTGTGGGGTGACAGTGTGTGTGTGTGTGTGTGTGTGTGTGTGAGGGTGACAGGGTGTGTGGGGAGGTAACAGGATGCGTGAATGGGGGGAGTGACAGGGTGTGTGTGTGGGAGGGTGACAGGGTGTGTGGGAGGGTGACAGGGTGCGTGAATGGGGGGGTGACAGGGTGTGTGTGTGTGTGGAGAGGTGACAGGGTGTGTGAGGGGGCTGTGGCAGGGTGTGTGAGGGGGCTGTGACTGGGGTTGTGGGGTGGGGGCTTTGATGGTGTGTGGGGAGACAGGGTGTGGCTGTGACAAGGTGTGGATAGGAAGGCTGTGAGAGGATAGGGAGCTGTGAGAGGGTAGGGGACTGTGAGGTGGGTAGGGGGGTCTGTAAGTGAGTAGGGGGTCTGTAAGTGGGTAGGGGGTCTGTATGGTGGGTAGGGGGGTGGTGAGTGGGTAGGGGGCTGTGAGTAGGTAGCAGTTCTGTAAGGTGGGTAGGGGCTGTAAGGTGGGTAGGGGGGCTGAATGGTGGATAGGGTGGCTGTGAGTGGGTAGGGGGCCTGTGAGGTGGGTAGGGCAACTGTGAATGGGAAGGGGGCTGTAAGTGGGTAGGGGTTCTGTAAGGTGAGTAGGGGTTCTGTAAGGTGGGTAGGGGGACTGTAAGGTGGGTAGGGGGACTGTAAGGTGGGTAGGGGGGCTGTGAGTGGGTAGTGGGGCTGTGAGGTGAGTAGGGGTTCTATGAGGTGGGTAGGAGGACTTGAGTGGGTAAGTGGGTTCACTGAATCACTGACAGACAGACACACTGACAGAAACACACACACTCATTCACTGACAGACACACACACACACACACACACACACACACACACTCACAGACACCCACTGACAGATATACACACACACAGACTTATTGACAGCCAGACACACACACACTGACAGCCAGAAACATGCACATAACATACACACACACACACATCCCCCCCCCCCCCCAACACTCACAGATTATTTCTTATTTTAATTTAAATCCACCCAGCCTCCCTACCTTTGGGAGAGCTGGGTTGATTTTTTTACGTCATATTCCGGCTCTCTGCATCATTCTGCGGATGCCCACCTGTAGTTCAACCTGGCTGCCTTCCCCGAGGCTAACAAGGCAAATGCCTTGTTTGCCTGGCGGGCAAACAAGTCCTGCATGACCACTAACGGGAACAGCATTCCTGCTTTGTAAAAAGTGCAGAAACGCCGCTCCCAATTGTTCCTACAGTACTCAAGCCCTGGCCGGCAGGAATGTTCCTCCAATTCTGAAAATTCTCACAAAATAATGGTAGCACACTCAAAAGAACTTAATGGAAAAAAAGATATCTGGAGAACAAGTATCCTTTTACTGCAGATTTATTACAATATTGCGAGCAAGGCATATCCATCATAGTAAGTAGCAATAATCAGAATTAGAGCTAACACATATCTGCACTGGGCATAAAAAAAAAAAAGAGGGTGGGATAACAAAATACTCTGAAATACTAAATGAAACTAAATGCATTTCACATTGCTACTAGATGCTTTCTCAACATAAATCTTTTATTTACATGTATTTTGCAGTATACAATCCAATCCAATCCATAAAGCCTCACTCGCCCTTAATTATACTCTAGTTCTGATTATCAGCCTATAGAGGAACAAATATCTCTGCAACAAGTCACTAGTCACTGATGTAATAAATGTAAAGTTGCTGAAAATGGTGTCTCCCCCCGCATTCAAACAGTACAGGAAGTTTCAATGGGTCATACCATTCCTATAGTCAGGGAGTGGGTGTCAGGGTTTCTTTGCTGTTTTAAACAGCAACCCTTTCTGTTTCAGTGACTGAGTTTTCAGCTGTAATTACTATCAGCTCCTTCAGCATGTTGCCAGGGTTACTCACCTGAGAGTAGTAATCAACCCTGCTGCTAATCAGTTCTGCCTATTTAAGCAGCTAAGCCCAGAACCTCCTTGCCCTTGCATGGTTTCCTGTTCCCCATAAGTCTCCTTGTTCCTGTGTTTCCTGTTTGTTCCTGGTTCCTGACTCCGGCTTTGTTCCTGACTCCGCTGCTCTCCGTGCTCCTGATCCCTGGCTTGTCTGACTACCCGCTCTGGTGACTGACCCCTGCTTGATTCCTGGACTTTGCTTTTGGTTATTTATTTGTTATTATTAATAAAGGTGTTTTTGCATCTAGTTCTGTCTCTGTCTGGTTCCTGGTCCCTGACAGTGGGGAGGAGTGGATGAACTGTACCATCTCACTGTCAGCATTACATTAGCAGTCCAGAGATTGATACAAGTTGCTATAACATTTTTAAATACTTTTATTTTAGAAATATCTGATTTAACTGCATTTACTGTTTGTGGGCATTATCTTTAAAAGCAGACCTTTTTACATTATGTTGCCTTTTGTAGTAAACTGCTTGCTAGTAATGCATTTAGGGTCCTTACAAATACCTATAAGCAATGTGACCATTTTAATTATATGTTCTTGTCACACCGACTGTATGTGAGAAGTATAGCATATTTGCTTTTAAACTAAGATCTCAGACTCTGTGTGAAATATTCCAAGATATAAGGCACTGTATACCGTCTAAAGCTTTTCATAACCCAAATATTGCTTATAAAGGATGGACGAATAAGTGAAAAATAGAAATGTTGACATAATTAAAATGTTTACGTTTGTCTATCCAACTGCTGTGTCACGATATGTTTATATGCTAGCTATGCGTACCTTGCTTCAAATAAAGGTTATGCTAATATGTTTTCAATGAAAAAGTGCTGTGAAGTTATGGGGTTAAACATAAAGAATGTATTCACTCATGAAATGCCAAGTCCTGTGATATTCACATCCATTTCATGTATGAAGTGCTTTATGTAATAGGCTTGTGACATTACATTCTGGTGCCTTCCTGAAATGCTATCAGGTTCCCTACAATCTAGGATTTTTGACCATTTTCTCACACTTTTTGTAGTTACAAAAAATATATATATTTCTGCTTCTATGTTAATATTTCAGACATTTTTCTGAAGATGAGGTATACACAAAATTCAAATTACATAACTTAAAAAAATAAATGAAATTGTAGGTATTTCCAAATAGACTATAGAAAAGTACTGTTTTAGCCACATGTCTTTAATACATGTTCCACTAATTTGTTTGAGACAATACAAACTTGGTAAAGAAGAGATTAATTTATTTCTGTAACAGAGTTCCTGTCCCCAGAGTGGTACCTATGTCGTAGCTCTCCCCCAAATCCCGCAAGGCGAATAGTGAATTTAGCTCTCGCTTCACCAAACATCAGTCGAGACTTAACGAAGTGTAATACAACTGGTTTTATTGGGGAAAGACACAGGTTTATATACACAGACTCGCAGCATTGGGTCTCTGTTCAACACACAGTAAGTCAACTCAGGAGCCTCTGTGTCTGAGAGGTAATTGTGTCAGCTCTCGATTAAACAAATTATCTCCTGGATACAGAGAGCACATCATAGACAACCCCCCAAAACATCTATAAAACATCATTGTACCCCCACCTATTATATATGCCCGTATAGGTCTGATCTGAAAGCCCATTCTGTAAAAATTGGATTCATGGGGTATTGTCCAAACACCACTGGGTTAAAGTTTTAGCCAGCTGCCCCAAGAGATCTGACGGACAGTTTCCAGGCATTTGTGGTCGTGTGCCCGTGATTTAACGGGAGCTCTAGCTGCTCGAGGC
The DNA here is from genome assembly GCF_036172605.1 of Pelobates fuscus. NCBI lineage: Eukaryota > Metazoa > Chordata > Amphibia > Anura > Pelobatidae > Pelobates > Pelobates fuscus. The sequence goes on from NC_086327.1 coordinate 138,553,774, forward strand.
AGGGAAGCTCCCTCCTATTATTAGGAAGTGATTGGACACCTTGAGTAGTGGTAGATTTCCTCCAAAAAAAACACTCTTGTAGCTCATTGGGGAGGGGTCTAAAAAAAGGGGCAAACATGACCGGGTCGAGCCACTGAATGTAGCTGGGCCAGAGTTCCAGAGGTAATCTCCGTAGCTCCCGCTGGCGGTGTTAGCATACTCCGGCTCTGTGAAGTGGGCAACGGGCATTGGGCAAGGGGGTCGCTGAGTGGGGTAAAGACATTACCTCTCGAACTCCGGGAAGATAATCTCCGGCAGTGAATATAGGTATAGGTCCTTTACAATAAAACTGACTTTCTTTTCTCCCTCTTTTTTTCTACAACTACATATGACTTGAGCTTTGGTGGCCCTCAAACTGATCTCAGGCTACCATCAGCCAAGTTGAAGAGTGTGGGAGAGATTTAACATTTTGATATTGCAGTCTGGAAGATTTAGGTAATGTATAGGCAAAATGTAGACATTTTATTCAACCACACATTTTAAGCCAATACCTATGTTCTGTGTAAATAGGTTCTGATAGATGCTCCATGAATAGTGTTAAAAATATATATATATATACATTCTTTTTTACTAAATATTTTTCAATTCAAGACCATTTTATAATCTTGCATTTCTGATCGTGTCCCATAACTACTTTATACCAGCACCCTATGATTAAATGCTATGTTTAGATGAAACAAAGCAAAACATGTACTAACAAAGGCCTCGATTTAATATTGTTGGTTAATCTTTCAAATTATTAAAAGTTTGTGAATAAACTTGTAAAAATCAACTTTTTGAAAAATTTAAATATCAAAACATATATCATGTAAAACTTTTTTTTTTACAAAATAAAAAAAAATCTAAATATTAAAACAGTAAAATATTTTTCATATTATTAAACCATTTTAAAAGTTTATTTAAAAAATATTAAATCAGTTGGAATGATTATCCAGGAATATTAAATCGAGACCAAAGTTTATTTCACTAATTTTTGATAGAAGTTTATCATTATGGTCTGATACTTACTGGAATAGGACTGTGGTTTTCTTTTGCTAAGTGACTGGATGCTGATAAGCTTTTAAATATCCCAACGTGGGCTAATGATTAAGATTTTATTAAGTTGAGTGAAGACTGTGACTTCAATCCCCGTTAATTGAATTGCTCAGAATACTAACTCATACCAATAAATTGGGATGCAGGAGTGATGTAGAACTCATAGTTGCTGCTCCCCAGTGACAGACGATTCAGTTTAAAGGCTTATACATAAATTAAATGAAATTACTGACATTGCTTTTATATTAATAATTCTGAAAATTAGAAAAGAGTTTCATTAAACTACATATGTGGTAACATGAAAACCTCACACTTCAATGACATGCAAGAAACTGTAACTAACATTAAATGTATCACAGAGGGCAATTTGGGAATACTGACTTCGATCTCGTTTAGAAAACACCAAACCGCTCGGTGTTACTGGGAAATAAGGGAGGCTGGGTTACAAATTTATGGCCCTTTTAATCTTACCTGTTCTTAACGTAGCAGCCAGATTCTGCACAAGAATTCACAATGCAAACCAGATTCAGAAAGTCACGCTATACTCCAACTATTACCGTATTACTTAGTCACTTGTTAAACTAAACCCTCTGTCTGAAGTTACTTTTAGCACACTGTCCTCAGGTGTAACTAATGGACCAGCTGACCCCCTCTATCACAGAGACTGCTTCATGCTCGGGGGATTAACAAGTCAGAATAAATATTTGTTGCACAATCTAGTCCTACTTAATTAAACATCTGTTTATTTTTTAATTAAAGTTTAATGTAACAACATGTTCTAGGTTTCTCAGACTTGTCATTCAATTCCGTGTTTCACAGAGACATTTCAATCTTAAAGTTCCAGAAGGTTTAATGAATACATAGTAAAAATGGTAAGGCAATGGTAAGGCAATGGTAAGGCAATAACTGATTTTTCTGCTGACAATGGTTCTGCTGCACCTTAACCAGGATTCCTGATAATTGCTATCAGACAAAGACCATTTTGTCATTAATGCATTCAGCTGTCGGGGCCCTACGTTCCGTCTACTCCTGCACAGAATTTCTAGCTATAATTAGATTTAAATAAATGTTGTTGGCTACAGAGCACCCATTGGTGGTACCAAATGTTTTGATAGGTTTGATTTTGCTGGGGGGGGATCAGGGTACAGGTCTAAATGAATACAAAGGAATTAAAAGCAAGTCATTAGCTCCTCTCTTCTTCCACCCAACCTGCAGGAATTGATCATCATAATTAATACATGGGTGAGATCCTTACAAGTAGTGACACCTATCCCTCCACCAGGAGAAAAAAGTAAGTATTTTCCTTGTCAAGCATATGGCATATTCTCTGTATCCTTGTGTGTTATATATTTTTAAAATGATGGGCCCTCATCCCCAGGGGGGCAATGCTTCATTCCTCAATAAAGGTATCAATGGGGAAGGGGATCATGTGAGGACATAGTTCATAGCATATCTGTCTCAGATCCGAAGGGAATTTAACACAGGTGGGCATTCTGCACGCCGAAGGACTCTTTGATCTCTAGGCAGCCAAATATAGAATTGGGGGAGGTCAGCACCCATCATCAGAGACTTTCAGAAACCTTTGTATTTTTTAATGCCAAATAAAGAAACCTATTGCTTTTTGTAAGGGGGCTAGGTCAGCCTTGGTGATTGGAATCGACAATGCCTGGAATAAGAAGAGTATGCGAGAGAGGATGTTCATTTTTAAGGAATGTGACCTACTGATCCAAGAAATCGATTTGTCGACCCACACTTCTAAATCATCTATGAGGGATTTAAACATAGGAGTGTAGTTTTGTCTGTCTAGTTATATGCTGCTGTCAATCTGACTTCCAGGTATTTGATAGCTGTGTGCGCTATTTCAATATCGAGTGTCTCAGTAATAAAAGTCCTGTCATCTGTCGACAAGTTGAGAGCGAGGGTGCTGGGCTTGTCGAGATGGACCTTATACCCTGATAGACTGCCATAGTCATCCAAAGCCTAAATTAAAGCCTGCATAGATTCCTCTGGTCTAGTTAACGCGAGTAAGAGATTGTCTGCGAATCCGGACACTTTAAATTTATGTCCACCCAACATCATTGCATGGATAGTGGGATGATTTCGGATAGTCTGCAGTAGGGGTTCTAGGGCCAATATGAAAATCAATGGTGAAAGTGGGCATCCTTGCCTAGATCAGTTGCCGTATTGAAACGGTCAGTGTGGTGCCCATGATATTTTGATCTTCGATTTAGCATTATTATACATTGCTGTGACCATCCTGGTATAGGGTCCCAGGAAACCTGGATAGGTCAGTAGGTTAAACAAGTATGGCCACTTAACCCTGTCAAACACGTTTTCAGCTTCTGGCCACGGGATCAAAGAGGGAATCCGAATCTGGGCTTGTTTCTAAATTATGTCAATATTGCATCCGGTATTTTTGAATAGTTGTCAGCCAAGGACAACACCCATTTTGCCTGCATGGGTAAGGCATTGCAGAAGAGGGTTCAACCATTTCCACTAAAATCATTGCTATTTTGGTGTCATGATTAATGAGGGGGTTTGGCCTATAATTTTTGGGAAGCGATTCATGGAAGCAAGACAATGTTCGCTAGCACCTTTTTCCTGTCCTGGGTGCCCCCTACCATGAGGTCATTAAACCAGGTCACCATATGAGGCACTAAAGTGTCTCTTAAGGTCATATATTAACTATAGTCTAATCTGTCCGGTCCTGGAGCCTTGTTCCCTGTCATCGATGAGTTACTTTGTCGCTAGTGATCTTGCTCCTCATGGTCTCTATGGCCTCATCTGTTAATCTTGGCAAATTACAGTTTAGAGAGGTAAGCATGCTTGTATGGTTACAGACTCATCAACCTCATCACCCAAGGGCTGAGGGGTATGGTTATAGAGGGCTCTATAAAAGTTGGTAAAGTCCTGTGAGATGTCCTCAGTGTACCAATTTTATCTTTGATTCTAGTAATGTATGGGTGTCTGTGTCTTTGTCGAAAAAAGTCCTAGCGAGTAACTTAGACCATGTGAGCTGTGTCTTCTAAAAGCGCTTGGCGGACTGACAAGCGAATTGCTCGTAGTTCCTGCACCTTTTCTGGGAAAGGATTCTGTTTGCGTTGCTGTTCTACCCTACATATGGATTTTATTTTAGTTTGTAGTTTTTTTTATTTTTTATTTTGCATGTTGCTAGTTTAATGAGAGTTCCGCACATCACAGTCTTATGGGCCACCCAACTAATAGCTGGTGGTATGTTATCTGTGTCCTTCTGACTAAAATAATCTTGGTTATTCTTGCTGTGTGGTCTTGGAGTAAGGACACATTGAATTTATAGTTCCAGGGTGATGCTGTGCTGAGGTGTTCTAAGGTGATTGTTATGTCGTCATCGTCTGACCAAGTTATTGATCCTAGGTGTGACTGTGTAACTTGAGTCAGAGCTAAACTATTTACAAGAAACAAGTCTATCTGTGAATAGGTATTGTGTAGTGTGGAATGAAATGTCCAAGGAGTCTGGGTGGTGATCCCTCCAGATATCTAGAAGACATGTCCGTTGAAAAAAATGGTGAAACAATTTATCCTGTGACCCCCTACCCTGGAAACGCAAGTGACCTTTGCCTGAGCTCCTATCTGCTGTCGGGCATGAGACTGCGTTAAAGTCAACACCAGCAATTAAAATACTATGTGGAAGCTTATTTATTAAGCCTGCTATCTCATCCCGAAAGTCTGACTTTGGCTCGTTCGGGGCATAGACGTTGATTAATGTGGAATGGTAACCCCATTTTAAGTGAGTTTGTTTGGCTCTATGACAAAGTGAATACTGTAGTATAAGACTTGTTGATAATTAGTATATTTCAGACTATATCAATTCTATACTGAAAATATTCAATTATTAGTGATGTTCTAATGATGGTCTCCTTTGATTTACCATAAATGTTCAAATTTTTTTGCGCAGGTCCAATTTAACTTTGCATTTTACAAAGTAGCACTAAAAGTCTAAAACTATGTGATTGAATTTTCATTTATAATAAAAAAGATTAGTCTAATTATTTTAATTTTAATTTTAAATTGCTTAAATAATAAATGTTGGCAAAAAATTAAATATTTATGTTTTCGGTCAATTCAATGTAACTGCGAGAGCCCAGAGTTCGTTAAACACAAAACTAAATAATTGAACAAAACATGAATTATGAATAATTTTTATATTCATTAATGTATATGACACCTCCTTTGCATTCAGACTCGGCTGTCTTTGTTATAGAGAAACAAAAGCCTTCATCAATCTTAGCGATATGGCATCTTCTGCAAATTATTAATAAAGTTCAGGATATCTTTAATATGTAGAAATAGACAATACATAATTAATGGTCGTATTCTCAAAACAATTGTGTTTATCAGGTTGTGAGCAGAAGACATGGTATTAAAAGTGCAACAATATAATGTTTATCTATGGAATGTACATACAGAAAATAACAGTAAATTGGCAAAAATGTGAAATAAATTTGAACAATGGTTTCCCAAACCTGTTATAAACTGCTATGAAATGCATTTTCTCAATGCAAAATAGAACTCAATGTTGGAGTTGATTCACATTCCGTAATACATAACGTGGGTTAGGAGAAGGGCAGTACAAGGTAGTTCTAACATTTGGCTGTGTCTGAACTCATTGATAATTATTACAATTAGCAAACTCGTTAAACTTCCTGAAACGTATATGTCAGGCTCCTAAAAATGGTGTCCAAGTGTCCTGGAACATGTAAGGTTGGACCACAGGTGTGAGCCTCAGTTCAACAGGATCAAAAATCAGAACTCTTTGCATGTCAGTTGTACTATAGGTGGAGAACACGGGATATCACGCATCCTGACAGCAATAAGCTGACAGTAAATGCCACCAAGGATGACACATAGAGTTGGTTTAATCAACTGAAATGCCCTATATCGATTATGAATATGTGAGTGTGTCTAAGCTCTTTTCTTATTAAACAATACAATCAGAGAGCACTGTAGTTTTTGCATTTGGCTAAAACCATATATGTGTACTAGGGACTAAGGCCATGGGTACGTTTATTGAACAATTTCTGTTGGCATAGGTGTCGCTAGGTGGGACTCCAGGGGCTAAAGCCACGAATATAGTTTTTTTTAGCCCCAGGTTTCTACACTTTGTGAAGAGGACAGGAAAATATTAGCATGTGTTTGAATTTTTAAAAGTCCCCTATTATAAAAATAAAGATCAATAGTATATATATAGTGCTTTGTCACGTTAACTAGGAGAGAGGGTTGTGCCTCCCACATGACTGTTGGGAGAAGGTGCTACGGAAGAGAACTTTGCTGCACGCCCCTCTCTTAGTTAAGTAACATGGCAGGGTCGCACCGAATCCTTAAATGTGCTGTATGTGCTTGTTTTTGGCTATACTTTAATAGATATCCTAGAGAGCACCAGTAGCACGCTGTTCATGGGTGGAGAGAAGGGGCGATAACATATAAAGGCATTGGTATTGCATTGCATATCACCAACACTTGGTTAGTGTTGAGGTCATCAAGTTTTCCTTTGTGCTTAAGAAACAGGTGTTTTTGGAATCTAGCAACGACTCTGTCTGTTAGTGACTAGTGACCCCATCAAGTGGTCTCCAGAGCCGGAAGATCCAAGGATCTACGTCAAGTGATCTGTGAAATACCTGGTAAGATATAACTCTTACTTCTGCCTAGAACCAATTTACCATGGGCAAGCTCAGCAGATATGCCTTTAGGTTCGTTTGTGCCCCATGTGGTGACAAGATACATCAGTGATAGTCTTACCCATCCTAAAAAGTTCTACCAAGATTGTATAACAACACACGGGTATTTTAACCTTAGTTGCTGCTTCTCATGTGTCCTGTTATACCTCACTCACCAGAAGAGTGCCCATTTCTGTCCCCTATTGTTTCATTTAAGATATAGCACTCTCTCCACCTAGTGAAGCATATATGGTGGAGGCAAGATATTTCTCTTTAGATAGTGATTTTCAAAATGAGTTAAGGTAGTGCACGCAGCATTCCACACCTCTGGTCCGATTGTAATATCCGTCATCTGGAGATATAGAAAAGAGTCATTGGAGGACAGTACGTAACTTTGTTTCAAATTTGTTAAAGGGAGACTAAACTATTGCCATCTTTCAGGTCAGTTAAGCTCTGTGGTCCAGCTTCTTTAAAATTGCTGAGGTTTTTAGCTCATAAGCCAGGAGGTATTTCCTTTTGCTTCTACCACCCTTCGACTGCTTAGTTCACTCCTCGTATGTTCTTTGTCCACCTTGTGTGCGGTTCTCAGATCACCATGTCAGCTTATATACAGGCTCTCATCAGCCTGTATTATTCCTAGGGACTTTGTAAAAAACATAATGTTTGTTGTATGTAGTGCAAATCTGAGCTGGCAGTGTCTGGCATTTAATGCAAATTCTAGCTGTCCCATGATTCTGTGCAAATCACTAGGGCATAGACATTTATTTTTCCTATGGTGGTTTTCATTACCTGAAGTTACATACAAGCCGGGTGTGTTAGTGATACCTAAAGTACACATGGTAACCCAGCATTTGGAAAGGAAACTACACTCTCTATTAAGAAAATGTATCTCCCTCGTAATATGACTATAACTGATATTAATAATAGTAATATTAATAATAATGGGAAATTAACTCTTTGGTGTCTCCTGTGTGAGGCTTTTTTTTCAGTGTAATATAGTACATAACATTTGAATATATTTCAGAATGAATTGATCTGCATCTCTCTGCAGAGCTCACTTACAGTAGATAATTAGGTCGGCAAAGTAAATCGCCTGATATCATTGAATCTCTACAGCATTTTATTGTATTGGGATCAAACTGTAAGCTTCCAACATGAAACAGTTTCAAAGTAGCAGAATTATCGGAAATATATGCAGATTAAGTCGTTTAAACCCCAATGGCCGGCCGTTAGTGACACCATGTTCTGTCTATAAACATCAGCCTCCAAACGTAGATAATAATATCATTAGGAGAGTATGGTATTATTGTGAAAAAAATATAAATGCTAGAAATAAAACAACTATAGGGAAGTTGCACGCTATGCAAGAATGCAAATTAATGGTTCTTTACATAATTGTCTATTAATGGAATGCTTTCCAATCAGTTATTCATAATTAAATAATTAGTATGAATTGTAAATGGGAGACATCTGCTTGAGTTATTCAGAATTAGAAGCACAGAAAATGTATTCACTAAACACTAAATTATAATCCATTGAAAACTTTTAGGGTTACAATTCACTAAAATGTAGTTTGTTGGGAATTCAAAGTGAGAATTTTAAACTGTATTTATGTTGGGCCAACGTAACTGAATTAAAAGCATGACTTCTTCCAATGTGATCAATATGGTCTATGATTTCAAACCCCGCATAATTCACACAATGAATAACCTCAAAAACAACAAAATATGGGAACATCCCTAGCACTATAGTCCAAGCTCAGTTGGGATGATAGAGGAACAATGTAGAATCAATAATATATAGATATATAGAGAGAGAAACACATTCTCCAGAACAAATTGAAGACCCCAAGGTGCAGACTGTGCAAAGAGGCCTCTGAAACAGTTCAGCACCTAGTAGCCGGATGGAATATGTTAGCAGGAACAGCATACATGGAGAGACACAACCAAGTTGCTGAAATTGTGTAATGAAATATCTGCACAGAATATCGGCTGGATCTGCCTAGGTTCAGATGGGAGATACCACAGAGGGCAGTGGAGAAGGACAGGGCTAAGATCCTATGGGACTTCCAAACCCAGACAGACAAGCAAGTGCTGGCCAACCAACCCAACATCATGGTGGTAGACATGGAATGGAAGACTTCAGTGGTGGTGGATGTGGCACATGAGAAGATGAACAAATACCAAGGACTGAAAGAAGAGCTAGAAGGGATGGGGAAAGTGAAGGCAGTAGTAGTCCCAGTTGTGATAGGAACACCCAGGGCCACGTTTTGGGAGTTGTTTCAACAGATTCCTGGTGGGAGATCGCTGTCCAGAAGAGTCTAGTTTTAGGAACAGCTATGCTACTGCACAGAACCCTTAGAATCCCAGGTCTCTGGTAGAGGACTAGAGAATGAGGAATAAATATACCAGCTGCAACATTAAAACCACCTGCTCAAAATTGTGTAGGTCCCCTCGTGCTGCCATGTGCACTGTGACGTGGCTAATTCTGATGATCTCTGAATTCTGTCACTACCGTGTCCATCTTAAATCCCATTTATGTTTAGACAAAATCGCCTAATAAAAATAAACAAAACAGGAGTAATTTTAGACATATTGCTTATCACTGGGGCTTGATGGCAAGCAGCTTGACATTACCAGGCAATTATACATTTCCTAAAAAAAAATACAAATATTTATTTTGAAGTGAAGATTTCATTTGATTAATCTTAAGGGACATGTATTGCTTGTTGCTCCCTGACTGTAAAGGCGGTGTGTTTGTAAAACCCTTTAATGACACCATGATTGTGGTGCGTCAGGTCAGAATACAGGCCACTTTAGCTTTATGCGATTGTGCTCATGTTTCTATGAGCTTTGCAGCCTATTTGATACCGTTCAGCCTCCCACACAAATATTTCTATATATTTGCTATCTCAATCCCTTCTGGAAAAAAATGCTTTCATTATCTGGTGTTCCTGCATCTGCTTTTCATGTCTCACTCAAATGGATTAAAATAAAATAAATATAAATGTATTATGTGAATCTTTGCTAGACATAGGCTGATAGCTGCCTTCTCTACCTCTCCATTGGATTCCAATGAAAGATTCATTCTAGAATGGGTTAACAAACAGAATACATCTTCGGCTCTGCTGTATTGTGCGCATTGTAAGGAGATTAATATATCCACAGACGCATTTATTTCTACCTGAGACGCTGAGTTGAAATATAACTTCCAAAAGTCGGATTTGTCCCTGTTTGAATGACAATGTGAAATCGGAAAAAAATGGTTTAGAAATTGTGTAGAAAAAAACAAAACAAAACAAAAAAAACAAACAAGGCTTTTTGTTCTATTTTTTATTGCAGTTTTTTGGGGGGGCCATTTTTTCAGTACCAATAAAATGTGCACTTTTTTTTTTTAATGAGAAAGTGTTTTATCAGAATTGAGATTTTCTTCATTTGACACGTTTTCTATAGGATGTGCACATACAATTCCATTAGATATTTACTGTGGCGAAACCGACCTCGCCACGTGTCCTTGGAGGGGGCTGATTGCCCGCCTCTTGCCTTTGGACTATGGACCAGACTTTATGGGAATGTGATACCCCAGATAGCTATACCATGGAGCCTATTCATATAATGAAAGACTATGGGAAAGACTTTAGCTCCATGGCAATTGTACTGTGTGAGTAGGATCTGCGCGCTATTCGGTAGTTTTGTGCGTGCAGATCCCAGCTCTCTGGGGATAGGTGAAATGTCTGTGTGTTATGTGTAAATGTGACTTTATGTATTTTAAAGTGTTTTATGTCGTTTTGCAACCATGTTGTTAATGGAGTCTGCCTTTAGTCCTGGGTAATTGGATTACTTCTCCAATTAACTCCAGGGCAGAAGGGAGGAAACCAGGGTGCATTGTGGGGATGTTTTTCTGCCAGCCAGAAAGGAACAAAAGATACTTTTAGTAACTTTTGAACCCCTGGTCGGATTCATGCCATTTTTTTATATGTTGTTCCCCTGAATGGATTGATTGTGGATATGTATTTTTATGTGAATGTGATGTATGGTTTTAAAGTTATGAAAGTTGTGTAAAAGTATATTTTACACTGTATGCATAATGGGATTATGTGTCACACTAAGGGGAGGGGATGTGTGGGAGTTAACATCTATGCCATTGGTTCTTTTATGCCTCCCCCTGGGTGTGGCCTGTATGTGTGAGTTGGAAATAAAAGCCAGGCTGGATGAGCCAGTCGAGAGTTCCTGTTTTACCCTCAAAGTGAAGTGTCGTCTCATTATTGGGGGAAGGATTTATGGTATGCTGTTCCAGTTGACTGCTAGGAGTGTAAGCCTATTTGTATGGTTCCTATTCAACGGTTGTGGCAAACCTAGCCACTTCTGAACTACATTCAGTACAGGTTTTCCGTAGGCTGAAGATATAATGTGTAACGTTAAATGTATATGTATTGTCCTATGGCCGTTCGCATGCTGGCAGCCGTATGCTACCAGCATACAAAGCATTCATACGACGAAACACGGCTATCCTGGCCGTTCGCCATACGAATGTGGACTCCCCAGGTAGACCACACATTCACAGGTCGTGTGGCACCAATTAACCGGTTGCAACATTGTTGCAATCGGTAATTAAGGGCTCTCCTAGGTGGCCGTCGTTCGACTACCGACCATGCGGCGGTCGGCCATCTTGGATCCTTTGTCTCTGCAGCGGTGTTCGGTCGTCGAGAGCCTGGAACTGAAAACGGCTACTCAATGATCCGAACACCGCTGGATTTCCAGAGCGTTCGGGAGTTCCGCGTTCGGTACATTATATGTCCCGTACTTATTCGGTACTTTTTAACCCACTTTAATGTTTAACTGTATTATGTACGGCGTTCGGTCAATTCAGCTGGGATCAGAGCGGTATTCTCACAGAGTGTGCGCTCCGACCCCAGCTATCTACCGAACGTTCAGTTATCCCAAAGTATCGAATATTGTGTGAATTATATATTTTAATGTCAATTGTCGGTTTTGCTGCACGAGGGGATAATCCACTTAATCGTCCATTTTAGTGGGAGTATCCTTCTCGTGCAGCAATGCCTGTTGGGAAAGTCACAGTGCATGTTGGGAGAAATCCCCTGGAATTACTGTCTGGAAACCCCTTGCATGGGGAACTGTATAAATATGCTGCTTGTGAATAAACCGAGTTAGTTGACTCCCAAACTGTGTTTCGTCCGGTTATTGGGAGGATTGGGAACATTGCCTTGCTTTCTATTCTGACTGTGGATTTCCTGAATGTACCAACGGATATCGTATGCTATGACACTGCATTCCGTTACAATTGGTGGCAAGCGACGGGATCCGAACCTTACAGCCGAAAAAGCAGCGTTCGTGTAAACTGGAACTACCGAACAAGGAAAGCAAGGGCAATTCGTATGGAGATTGATTATACCATACTAAAACGACAGACTTTAAAAGAGCTACTGGAAGCCAGGGGTAAGATAGCCAGCAACAAATCTAAGGCTGTGCTGATCGCTGAACTGATGGAGGGAGACAGAGCCCGCAGCGCTACACCCCCACCAGCCATGGAAGAGACCCCATTCCAAAAAGAGCTACGAACCAGGTTGGCGTTCTTACCGCAACCAGTACCGCTGGAAATATTGACCGTGATAGTATCGGATGTACAGGATTATCTGATGGCAACCAGCACACCAGCGACACCGCCTAGGGCAGAGTCTGTTACTGCCTCCACCTACGGACAGGTAAAGCCCAAAGTCCCACATCACGCATTTAAAGCGTTTTGTGAAGAAAAGGACGAAATTGATGGGTATTTGCAGGACTTTGAGCGGCTGTGCGATTTGCACGATTTGGAACCCGCAACATGGGTGCCGCTGCTGGCAGGCAAATTATCGGGTAGGGCGGCTGAAGCCTACCGTGCTGTACCCCGAGAGGACAGCAAGGATTACCCTAAAGTAAAGAGGGCGATCTTGGAGAGGTATGCTATTACCCCAGAGGCGTACCGGCGGAAATTCCGGGGCTTGCGCAAGCCTGAGAAAGACTCTCATGCAGAATGGGCGCACAAGCTGGACCAAGCATCACTAGGCTGGATACAGGCCAGCAACGCTACTAACATGGAGGAGTTGAGGCAGTTAATGCTGCTGGAACAGTTTTTTAATGGTTTGTCCCCAGAAGCACAAGAATGGGTGAGAGACCGTAAACCACTCACCCTACCCGAAGCCGCTAAATTGGCGGATCAGCATTTTGATGCCAGGAGGCATCACGGTGCCCAAAATAAGACTCTCCCTCGGATTACAGGGCCACCCAATAATTTTATCCCTACCGGCCCCACCGCACCCCTGCACAGGCCGACACTGAATACTCCACCAACCCCCTCCCGATACAACGGCCGGGCTAACATTCAGTGTCACACCTGCAAGCAGTGGGGGCACATTTCTCGAGAGTGCTCCCAAAACCGGAGCCGACAAGCTTGGAATCAGGTGCGACAAAATTTGGCACCCAGGGCTGCTGCGCACCATTACCAGGTAGCACCCGCCACCCAAGAATTGCTGAGCGCTCAAATTGAGGAGCCTCTAGGGGTGCTGCACGAAGTAATGTCAGTCCGAGCCACCGACAACCGACAACACCATCGGCAGCTAGTGACCCTGGAGGGGAAGGAGGTACAAGGGCTCCGGGATTCGGGAGCCACTTTAACTTTGGTTGCACCACATTTGGTACCAGGCGCAACCCACACTGGCGGCTCCGTGGCAGTACGGGTGGCCGGGGGAGCAGTATACCGGCTACCTACTGCCAAAGTTCATTTGGATTGGGGTGTGGGAGAGGGGACCGTAGAAGTGGGGCTGATGCAGAATTTACCTGCCGATGTTGTACTGGGGAATGACTTGGGCCAAATGACTTCCGCTTTTATTCCCCAGGCTCCGTACCAGGAGGCCCTCCCCGTAACCACCCGGCAACAGGCTCGCACCACGGCTACCCCGATACACTCTGAGGCTCAGGTAAGAGACCATGTTCCCCAACCGACCCCCATGCCCTGGGATACCCCGACTACCTTTGCGACCGAAGTCCAGACCGATCCCACTCTCCAAGTATATAGGGACCGGGCACAAACAGACCAAGCAGGGTTAGAGGGGGAGCGGTTCATCTGGGAGAAAGAGTTGCTATACCGTGTCACGGCAAAAGATGTGGGGGGATCTGTCACCTTAACTAATAAACAGCTAGTGGTACCCCAGAAGTATAGACAGGAGCTGCTGAGAATTGCTCATGACATCCCCTTGTCAGGACACCTAGGGATGACCCGTACCCGATACCGTTTGACACATGCCTTCTTCTGGCCCGGGATCTCTCAGGATGTGCGCCAGTATTGCACCTCCTGCGACGTCTGCCAGCGTGTAGGTAAACGAGGGGATCGCCACAAAGCCAGGCTATGCCCCCTACCCATCATAGCAGAACCCTTCAGCCGAGTAGCAGTGGATATCGTAGGGCCCCTGCCAAAACCCAGTCCCTCTGGCAAAAGATATATCCTAACTATAGTGGACTACGCCACCAGGTACCCCGAAGCTGTGGCCCTCTCTAATATCCACGCTGAGACCGTAGCGGAAGCATTAATGAAGGTATTTTCCCGAGTAGGTTTTCCCCAAGAGATAATCTCGGACCGAGGTACCCAATTTACGGCCGAAGTTACCCAACAGATGTGGAAGGTGTGTGGCATTAAGCCAATAGTTAATTCCGCCTACCACCCCCAGTCCAATGGGCTATGTGAGAGGTTCAACGGGACGCTGAAGCAGATGCTTCGGACGTTCGGGGAAACCCACAAAGACTGGGAGAGGTTTCTGCCTCACCTACTCTTTGCCTATAGAGAGGTTCCCCAGGAGTCAACAGGATTCTCCCCGTTTGAACTACTATTTGGGAGGAGGGTGCGAGGACCCTTGAACTTGATTAGGGAACACTGGGAGGGAGAGAGTACCACTAACGAAACCCCTATCATATCATACGTCCTGGAATTCAGGGACCGTCTGGAGGCGCTAACTCAGGCTGTACACACCAACCTCCAGGCGGCCCAGCAACGCCAGCGACGCTGGTACGATAGAGGAGCCAGGGACCGCAGCTTTCAGGTGGGACAGAAGGTTTTGATCTTAAAGCCCGTCCGTACAGATAAGCTGCAGGCCATCTGGCAAGGCCCATATCAGGTAGTGGAGCAGCGATGCGACACTACCTATGTGATCGGCCCCTGCTCAGGGGTAGGGAAGAGACGCATGCTCCACATGAACATGCTCAAGCCCTACCATGAGAGGATCGAGGATGTGACGGCCATCTGTGCCTCCTCCTTAGAGGATCAAGAAAACTTACCCTTACCCGACCTACTAGAACCCGAGGATCAGATAGAGCCCTCCCGGGGAGTTCAGCTGGGGGAGCGGCTAAGCCCCCAGGAGCGTGCCCAGGTACAGGCGCTGATTGTAGCAAAGGGGACTACCTTCTCCAATTTACCTGGATACACTCCGCTAGCCACCCACCGAGTGGAGACCCCGGGACAGCTACCCATGCGCCAGGCTCCATATAGGGTTCCGGAATCCGTCCGTACCCATATGAAAGCCGAGCTAGACGAAATGTTGCAGCTAGGGGTTATCGAACCCTCCGATAGCCCCTGGGCATCGCCGGTAGTCCTGGTACCTAAAAAGGATGGCACCACCCGATTCTGTGTTGACTACCGGAGGCTAAATGACAAAACGGTGTCTGATGCCTACCCGATGCCCCGGATAGACGAGCTGTTGGATAAGATGGCACGAGGCCAGTACCTCACTACCATTGATTTGTGTAAGGGGTACTGGCAGATCCCTCTAGCCGATGACGCCATCCCCAAGTCAGCGTTTGTCACCCCGTTTGGCCTGTACCAGTTCAAGGTCATGCCTTTCGGGATGAAAAACGCTCCGGCTACCTTTCAGCGGATGGTAGATCGGCTACTGGACGGTTTTCAGGAGTATGCCTGTGCCTATCTAGATGATATAGCCATCTTTAGCCAGACCTGGGAAGACCACCTACACCACATAGGGGCGATCCTAGATCGCATTGGGGAGGCTGGGTTAACGCTAAAACCTAGCAAGTGCCACATAGGTATGGCCGAGGTGCAGTATCTGGGCCACCGTGTAGGGTGTGGGCAGCAGAGGCCCGAGCCAGCCAAGATTGAGGCCGTAGCCAAGTGGCCTACCCCCAGGACTAAGACCCAGGTGCTGGCGTTCTTAGGGACAGCCGGCTATTACAGAAAGTTTGTTCCCGACTATAGCACCCTGGCCAAACCCCTAACAGACCTGACGAAAAAGAACCTTCCCCGACTGGTTGTCTGGGCCCCAGAGTGTGAGCAGGCATTCCAACGACTCAAGACTGCTCTCACTAATGCTCCTGTGTTAACTGCTCCTGATCCAACTAAAAGATTTCTTGTTCACACAGACGCTTCAATGTTTGGATTGGGGGCAGTACTGAGCCAAGTTTATTTAAGCCGCAAGTTGCTGTCTCATGAAGTGAGCTACGCCGCCATCGAGAAAGAATGCCTGGCCGTGGTGTGGGCCCTTAAAAAGTTGCAGCCATATTTGTACGGACAACCTTTTTCCTTACTCACAGATCACAACCCGTTAGTGTGGCTAAACCGTGTGTCTGGAGACAATGCCAGGCTGCTGCGCTGGAGCTTGGCGCTGCAGCCCTTTGACTTTACTATCCATTACCGGCCAGGAAAACAAAACGGTAACGCTGACGGGTTATCCAGACAGACTGAACTCGAGAAGTGATCTGTGAGTACTCTCCCGGACATCCCCAAGCCGATCCGTTGGGATCAGACTGTGTATGCCGGCTTGGATCTGGGGGAGCATTGTGGCAAACCTAGCCACTTCTGAACTACATTCAGTACAGGTTGTCCGTAGGCTGAAGATATAATGTGTAACGTTAAATGTATATGTATTGTCCTATGGCCGTTCGCATGCTGGCAGCCGTATGCTACCAGCATACAAAGCATTCATACGACGAAACACGGCTATCCTGGCCGTTCGCCGTACGAATGTGGACTCCCCAGGTAGACCACACATTCACAGGTCGTGTGGCACCAATTAACCGGTTGCAACATTGTTGCAATCGGTAATTAAGGGCTCTCCTAGGTGGCCGTCGTTCGACTACCGACCATGCGGCGGTCGGCCATCTTGGATCCTTTGTCTCTGCAGCGGTGTTCGGTCGTCGAGAGCCTGGAACTGAAAACGGCTACTCAATGATCCGAACACCGCTGGATTTCCAGAGCGTTCGGGAGTTCCGCGTTCGGTACATTATATGTCCCGTACTTATTCGGTACTTTTTAACCCACTTTAATGTTTAACTGTATTATGTGCGGCGTTCGGTCAATTCAGTTGGGATCAGAGCGGTATTCTCACAGAGTGTGCGCTCCGACCCCAGCTATCTACCGAACGTTCAGTTATCCCAAAGTACCGAATATTGTGTGAATTATATATTTTAATGTCAATTGTCGGTTTTGCTGCACGAGGGGATAATCCACTTAATCGTCCATTTTAGTGGGAGTATCCTTCTCGTGCAGCAATGCCTGTTGGGAAAGTCACAGTGCATGTTGGGAGAAATCCCCTGGAATTACTGTCTGGAAACCCCTTGCATGGGGAACTGTATAAATATGCTGCTTGTGAATAAACCGAGTTAGTTGACTCCCAAACTGTGTTTCGTCCGGTTATTGGGAGGATTGGGAACATTGCCTTGCTTTCTATTCTGACTGTGGATTTCCTGAATGTACCAACGGATATCGTATGCTATTACACTGCATTCCGTTACAACGGTCTACAGCATTCATATGCTTGGGAGAATTTAAAAGGTTTCTCGGATCCAGTGTTCGTGTGTCTCCAGTCGGGAGAGTGGTGTTTGCAGTAGCTGCCTGTGCATCTGGAAAGGTGGATATCGCCTAAACTGGGTTTTATCCTCTTGTAAGTGAAACGGTCCGTTACAATTGGTGGCAGCGGTGGGATCGTTCCTACAACCAGAGGGACAGCTACAGACAACACCATTTCTGGATTACAAATTGAGGGCAACGCTAGTATCCGTACAGCGACCCTATCTACAAAGGAAATCAGGAAAATGGAAGGAGACAGAGTCGCAGCTGCTGCAGCACCTCCGAGGGAGGAGGAGGAATCCGAGTTTGCCAGGGAATATAGGAGCAGGATGGCTCTATTCTCACCAGCCCGAGCGGAGCAGATGGCAGACCGGGTCTACAACGATGTACAGGCGTACCTCATGCTGCGAACGACGCAGAGGAACCAACAAGCTGCGGGATTGTTCCCACAGCCAGAAGGACAGCTACAGAACACCAATTCCTTGGAGTTACAAATTGAGGGCAACGTTAGCACTCGTGCAGCGCCCCTGGCAGCAGAGGTATCCAGCGACTTGGAGCAGACAAGTATGGAAGGCTCTGACGCTGAAGATGATTTTATGGCCAAGGTGAGGCAGCAAGTGGCCCAGTATGGGGGTTATATATCCATGGACATATTCCAGGGGATCTGGAACCAGGTCATGGCTGAGCAAAACTCAAAGATGGACGGAGAGTATGATGAGCAGGAAGAGTGGTACAGCAGCAGAGTAGAGGCTGCATCCGAGGAGGTTAGCCGCCCCCCCCTGAGGCGGCAGGAAGAACCCGAAGTAGGGGTCCTCATAGATTGTTCCTGTGAGGAACCACAACAGGCAGGTGGAGATGGGACCGAGGTCTCTCCACCGGGCCCAACGGGATGGTGGGCAGCAGGCCCAGATCCCCAGCGGCAGAGTAAGTCCCAGGGAGATGAAGGTGCCGTCCTTCCTCCCCAGCGGCAGTGTGTATCCCAGGGAGATGAAGGGGCCGACCTTCCTCCCCAGCGGCAGTGTGTATCCCAGGGAGATGAAGGGGTCGTCCTTCCTCCCCAGCGGCAGTGTGTGTCCCAGGGAGCAGAAGGTACCGTCCTTCCTCCCCAGCGGCAGTGTGTACCCCAGGGAGCTGATGGTGTCGTCCGTCCTCCCCAGCGGCAGTGTGTAACCCAGGGAGCAGAAGGTGCCGTCCTTCCTCCCCAGCGGCAGTGTGGAACCCAGGGAGCGGATGGTGTCGTCCTCCCTCCCCAGCGGCAGGCTGAGTTACAGGGGGCAGAGGTTGTTGTTCCTGCCCCCCAGCAGCAAAGTGATATGCCAGGAAGGCAGTGTGAAGTGAAGGGAGAGGAGAGCAGCGTCCTCCCTCCCCAGCGGCAGTGGGTGCCCCAGGGAGCAGAAGGTGCCGTCCTTCCTCCCCAGCGGCCGTGTGTACCCCAGGGAGCTGATGGTGTCGTCCATCCTCCCCAGCGGCAGTGTGTCCTGCAGGGAGCAGAGACAGTCAGTCTCGCACCCCAGCAGCAGGACAAGAGAAGGAAAGGGGAGACAGCTGGTCTCCCTTTCCACCAGCAGAGAGAATGGCAGGGAGAGGAGCCTGCTAGCCTCTCTCCCCAGCGGCAGTTTACCGTCCAGAGAGAGGAGCTTGTTACACCCTCTCTCCAGCGGCAGCCTAACCCACCAAGGGGAGATGTTAATCCCCACATCCGTGCAGATGGGACCGTAGTCTCTGCACTTACAGCACCAGGGGTAGGGACGGTCGGTCGTGTCCCCCAGCCACAGAGCGATATATCCAAAGTGGAGACAGTCAATCTCCAGCAACCAGGCTCCAACCAGGCTACTCCCGCGGTAGTTCTGGCACCAGGACAGAGTATCGCTGGTCTCTGCACCCTCAGCAACCCACTAAGGCAGCCTACCAGTCCCCCACACAGCCGTGGTAAGGCACCTGGACATGGACAAGATTCTCCCTTACCCAGGTGTAGTAATGGTTTATTGTGGGTGGGCTGTACTGCTGTTTCTGTCTTGTGGGTGGGCTGCTGGACTAACAAGGGCACTGACCGGCAGGAGGTCAAGTACCCTGTTAGTCTGGGGGGTAAAGGGGAGAAGTGTGGCGAAACCGACCTCGCCACGTGTCCTTGGAGTGGGCTGATTGCCCGCCTCTTGCCTTTGGACTATGGACCAGACTTTATGGGAATGTGATACCCCAGATAGCTATACCATGGAGCCTATTCATATAATGAAAGACTATGGGAAAGACTTTAGCTCCATGGCAATTGTACTGTGCGAGTAGGATCTGCGCGCTATTCGGTAGTTTTGTGCGTGCAGACCCCAGCTATCTGGGGATAGGTGAAATGTCTGTGTGTTATGTGTAAATGTGACTTTATGTATTTTAAAGTGTTTTATGTCGTTTTGCAACCATGTGGTTAATGGAGTCTGCCTTTAGTCCTGGGTAATTGGATTACTTCTCCAATTAACTCCAGGGCAGAAGAGAGGAAACCAGGGTGCATTGTGGGGATGTTTTTCTGCCAGCCAGAAAGGAACAAAAGATACTTTTAGTAACTTTTGAACCCCTGGTCGGATTCATGCCATTTTTTAATATGTTGTTCCCCTGAATGCATTGATTGTGGATATGTATTTTTATGTGAATGTGATGTATGGTTTTAAAGTTATGAAAGTTGTGTAAAAGTATATTTTACACTGTATGCATAATGGGATTATGTGTCACACTAAGGGGAGGGGATGTGTGGGAGTTAACATCTATGTCATTGGTTCTTTTATGCCTCCCCCTGGGTGTGGCCTGTATGTGTGAGTTGGAAATAAAAGCCAGGCTGGATGAGCCAGTCGAGAGTTCCTGTTTTACCCTCAAAGTGAAGTGTCGTCTCATTATTGGGGGAAGGATTTATGGTATGCTGTTCCAGTTGACTGCTAGGAGTGTAAGCCTATTCGTATGGTTCCTATTCAACGGTCTACAGCATTCATATGCTTGGGAGAATTTAAAAGGTTTCTCGGATCCAGTGTTCGTGTGTCTCCAGTCGGGAGAGTGGTGTTTGCAGTAGCTGCCTGTGCATCTGGAAAGGTGGATATCGCCTAAACTGGGTTTTATCCTCTTGTAAGTGAAACGGTCCGTTACATTTACAAACCAAGGAAATTAAATGGCAAATAATATCTGTGCTTGTGACTTGTAACATAGATGTTGCTTGGGGAGGGGATTGGGGGCGGAAGCTCCAGATCTCTACAGTTGGTAGAGGGTTGAAGATATTTTCATTTTATATCAGACAGGCACTGCGGACACTGTGACGAACCCTACTGCATAGACCTGTATTGCGGGTTCATCTGTTTCCATGGGATTCGTGGATTTCCTGTCCGTACGCTATTGGTTTTTCGTTTCCTAAAGTACCGAATAAAACTACCGAACATCGGCCACCCAGGAGAGGAGTGTGCGGCTCATTAACACCTTGACCACAAATTAGAACGCTGTGGTTAACCGCAAACACCTCTCCATTCCATTTCATACGGGTGGTCGTCGTTCGTATGCCGACCACGAGGCGGCGGCCATTTTGGACACGAGGCGAATCAGCGGTGTTCGGTGCAAAACCCATGGATCTAAAAACGGACTCTTTATCTACCGAACACCGCTGGAGACGGCCGTCCCTCCTTCTATTCCCTTGGAGGCATACGAACCCTGTTCCGTTCGGGGGTTTTCTTCATCCGTATGGACTTACCCAGATAGCCGGCCCATGGAGTCATTCGTACACCGAAAGACTTATGAGAGACTTTGACTCCATGGCGATTGGACTGTGTACTTCGGATCTGAGCGCTATTCGGCAGGAATATGCCTTCAGATTCAGGCTATCTGGGGATACGTTGCACGAACACTATATCTTCGGTACTTCGGATTTTATGTATTTTATTGCATTTTGTATGTTTGTGTTTAAAATGGCGATGGTTCCTATCCTCGGAGTTAATTAGATTTCTCCCTAATTATCTCCGGGATAGGAAGAAATGTCTTATGGGTAAAATGGGGAGGGCTTGTGTTATGGCCACTGCGATTGGCTACTGTTAAATATATTTTACAGTCTTCCACCAGGTCCCCTAGGGGAGTGTCTACCTGGTGGAGACCTGCATAAATACTGGGCAGGTAGCCCCCATTAAACACATTCTGCTTGACCTTCAAAACGGAGCTTTGTCTCGTTTGTGGAGGGATTGACTATTGGGACAGCGTTTTCGTTTATTTCTAGCTGTGGAAGGATTTCGGATGGATTGCTGATCGGGAGTTACCGCATTCGTATGCTCCGGTCGGGAGTCTTATGATCGGTTATGCTGGAACTGCATTTCTGGAGAAAGGGGATTATCGGCTAAACGGCGGCTTCACTCTCCAGGCGGCGAGTGTCGTAACAACTGGTGGCAGCGGTGGGATGAATCCCACCGCCCTGAAGGCCAGCTACACACCCCGGATTGGAAATGCAATATGAGGAGTTAAGGCGTGCTACCCTTAAAGACATTTTGGAGCGCAGAGGACGATCAGCGAGCAATCTCAAGAAAAGAGAGATTATTGCTATATTGGTAGAGATGGATACAGCTTCATGGAAGGTAGCGGGTTTACGGTCCCTGACCCACTCTCGAACTCCTGCAGGTAATTTGTCAAAGCAGTGTTCTAGCAGGAACACTTGCAGCACCTCTTCCCCAGTTACCGCTCGACATCCTGTCATCCAGTGGGCTGCCGTGCGGTGTACCCGGCATGCCCATTCCACATAGGAATCACCAGCCTGTTTATTATTGTCCCGGAATCGCCTCCGGTACGCCTCAGGGGTAACAGCGTACCGGGTCAAAAGAGCATCTTTTACTGTCCGGTAGCTAGTGAGTTCCTCCTCTGGGATGGCCCGAAAAGCTTCACTAGCCCGGCCGGATAATTTCCCAGAGAGGATAGGAACCCATTCTTCTGCGGGTACCTGGTGTAAAGCACACTGTCGTTCAAAGTCCGCCAGGAACCCGTCTATCTCTCCTTCAGTCTCAATAAAGTTTTTAAAAGCAGCAAATGGTACCTTTTTCTTCCCATTGTTATTATGGGGTACCTCTGCTGCTGCAGCTCCGCTTCTCTGGAGCGCCTGTTGTGCTGCTACTGCGGCTTGTACTTGCACTACAATATCCGCTGCAGGGTTGGGGCCAAAGTGTGCCAGCCTGATCTGAACTGCCCGGTTAAACGCTATTTCCTCGGGTGTTAGATCCAGCAGGCCAGGCACATTAGCTATCTCCCTTCCCTGTGCTGTATCCATCTCTACCAATATAGCAATAATCTCTCTTTTCTTGAGATTGCTCGCTGATCGTCCTCTGCGCTCCAAAATGTCTTTAAGGGTAGCACGCCTTAACTCCTCATATTGCATTTCCAATCCGGGGTGTGTAGCTGGCCTTCAGGGCGGTGGGATTCATCCCGTCGCTTGCCACCAGTTGTTACGACACTCGCCGCCTGGAGAGTGAAGCCGCCGTTTAGCCGATAATCCCCTTTCTCCAGAAATGCAGTTCCAGCATAACCGATCATAAGACTCCCGACCGGAGCATACGAATGCGGTAACTCCCGATCAGCAATCCATCCGAAATCCTTCCACAGCTAGAAATAAACGAAAACGCTGTCCCAATAGTCAATCCCTTCAAAACGGAGCTTTGTCTCGTTTGTGGAGGGATTGACTATTGGGACAGCGTTTTCGTTTATTTCTAGCTGTGGAAGGATTTCGGATGGATTGCTGATCGGGAGTTACCGCATTCGTATGCTCCGGTCGGGAGTCTTATGATCGGTTATGCTGGAACTGCATTTCTGGAGAAAGGGGATTATCGGCTAAACGGCGGCTTCACTCTCCAGGCGGCGAGTGTCGTAACAACTGGTGGCAAGCGACGGGATGAATCCCACCGCCCTGAAGGCCAGCTACACACCCCGGATTGGAAATGCAATATGAGGAGTTAAGGCGTGCTACCCTTAAAGACATTTTGGAGCGCAGAGGACGATCAGCGAGCAATCTCAAGAAAAGAGAGATTATTGCTATATTGGTAGAGATGGATACAGCACAGGGAAGGGAGATAGCTAATGTGCCTGGCCTGCTGGATCTAACACCCGAGGAAATAGCGTTTAACCGGGCAGTTCAGATCAGGCTGGCACACTTTGGCCCCAACCCTGCAGCGGATATTGTAGTGCAAGTACAAGCCGCAGTAGCAGCACAACAGGCGCTCCAGAGAAGCGGAGCTGCAGCAGCAGAGGTACCCCATAATAACAATGGGAAGAAAAAGGTACCATTTGCTGCTTTTAAAAACTTTATTGAGACTGAAGGAGAGATAGACGGGTTCCTGGCGGACTTTGAACGACAGTGTGCTTTACACCAGGTACCCGCAGAAGAATGGGTTCCTATCCTCTCTGGGAAATTATCCGGCCGGGCTAGTGAAGCTTTTCGGGCCATCCCAGAGGAGGAACTCACTAGCTACCGGACAGTAAAAGATGCTCTTTTGACCCGGTACGCTGTTACCCCTGAGGCGTACCGGAGGCGATTCCGGGACAATAATAAACAGGCTGGTGATTCCTATGTGGAATGGGCATGCCGGGTACACCGCACGGCAGCCCACTGGATGACAGGATGTCGAGCGGTAACTGGGGAAGAGGTGCTGCAAGTGTTCCTGCTAGAACACTGCTTTGACAAATTACCTGCAGGAGTTCGAGAGTGGGTCAGGGACCGTAAACCCGCTACCTTCCATGAAGCTGCTCGTCTGGCTGACGAATACACTGATGCCCGTAAGCTCGATCAGACAGCAGCCAAGGTCCCTGCCCGAGTGGAATACAAACCGGCAGCACCTCCAACCACCAACCTATATCACCCCCCAGCACAACGTACCCCCGCTATACCGCCAGCAACCAACCATGGGCAGTCAGCCCGATTCAACAAACGGGGTTACTCCAACCAGGTCCAGTGCTTTGGGTGCAAGCAGATGGGACATAAAAAACCAGAATGCCCTTTAAACCACGCCAACCAAGCACCATCCTGGAGAAACCCAGCCGGCGGAGCCCAGCAACCACCTCAGCCTTCTGCTCACTGCCTGGAGCAGGAGGAGTTTTGGGGTTTCCTGCACGAAGCAGACCCAGTTCACGCAGCTCAGCAGGACAACCGCCAACACCACAGACAGACCGTTAAGTTGAACGGGAAAGAGGTCACTGGTCTAAGAGACACCGGGGCTACGATGACCTTGCTCCAAAAGAACCTGGTTTCGGAACACCAACACACCGGGAACACTGTGGCAGTAAGGGTGGCAGGAGGCGCCGTGTTCCGTCTGCCTGTTGCCCGGGTTCATTTGGACTGGGGAGCGGGAGCTGGACATGTGAATGTGGGGGTTATGAAGGACTTGCCTGCCGATGTTTTGCTGGGAAATGATTTGGCCCCTTTGATTTCCGCCTATGCTACTATGGGACCTGGCGAAGCCAACCCAGTGACTACCCGTGCTCAGACCCGTGCTGCTGGAACCGGCCCACCTGCTGCTGAGACCCAGGTAAGGACCGATTCCCCGACTGACACCCCAGGGCCGACGTTAGCTAGTTGGGATTCCCCGGAGGAGTTCGGGAGGGAAACCCAGACAGACCCATCTCTCCAGAGGTATAGAGGCAGAGCAGACACTGGAGAGGAGGGAGCAGAGGGGGAGCGGTATGAGTGGGTAGGGGACAGGTTATATCGGATCCCTAAGCCATCCCAGAAAAGTGTTGCCCCTCCGCCGAATCGACAGCTGGTAGTGCCCGCGAAATACCGGCGAGAGATTCTGCGGATAGGGCATGATGTCCCGCTAGCCGGACATCTAGGGTCCCGCCGCACAGGCCATAGGATTATGCAGAATTTCTTTTGGCCAGGAATTAACCAGGCTGTGCGGATATATTGTAGCACGTGTGACACTTGTCAACGGGTAGGGAAGCGGGGGGACCACCCAAAAGGTAGGCTTATGTCGATGCCTATTATTGGGGAGCCCTTTGCCCGCATAGCCGTTGATATTGTGGGTCCACTGGCCAGGGCTAGTCCATCTGGTAAGAAATACATTCTCACCGTGGTGGACTATGCCACTCGCTATCCAGAGGCAGTGGCGCTGTCTAACATAGAGGCAGAGACAGTTGCTGATGCCCTGGTTAGGATTTTTACCAGGGTCGGGTTCCCTCAAGAGATTCTCTCTGACCAGGGAACCCAATTTACCGCTGTGCTCACCCAGCAGCTGTGGAGGGTATGCGGCATTAAACCGATACTTAGTTCCCCATACCATCCACAGACTAACGGTCTCTGCGAGCGATTTAATGGCACCCTCAAACAGATGCTGAGGACCTTTTCTGACACTTGCCGAGACTGGGAGCGATTCCTGCCTCATCTGTTGTTTGCCTACAGAGAGGTGCCCCAGGAATCTACTGGGTTCTCCCCCTTTGAGCTGCTTTATGGGAGAAGGGTCCGCGGACCTCTAGATCTCATTAGAGGCCACTGGGAGGGGGAGACAGAGCAGGAAGGTACCCCCATAGTACCGTATGTTCTGGAACTTCGGGACCGCATGGAGAAACTGTCTCTGATGGCAAGGGAGAATCTCCGGGTGGCCCAGGGGAGACAGAAGGAATGGTATGATCGGGGTGCCCGACAGCGAGTATTCCAGGTTGGGCAGAAGGTACTAGTGCTCAAACCTGTGAAGGCGAACAAGATGCAGGCATCTTGGCAGGGCCCGTATAAAGTATTAGCCCAGGTGTGCGATACTACGTACCTTATAGCCAGCTGTTCAGATGACAGGATCCAGCGATCCTTTCATGTGAACATGCTAAAGGAATATCAGGAACGACCGGAGGATGTAGCCGCAGTGTGTGCCCCCGCTGCAGACGATACCGAAAGCTTACCCCTACCCGACCTATTAGCCAGAGGTGCCCAGACGGATCTGACTGAGCTCGTACAGCTAGGGGACAGGTTAAGCCCCGCGGAGAAGGAACAGGCGAAACAGCTTCTGTGGGAGAAGCAGGCGACGTTCTCCCAAGAACCCGGCTACACTACCCTAGCTGTACATAAGGTAGAGACCCCTGGACAGAACCCCTTACGACAGCCCCCTTACCGTATCCCTGAAGCAGTCCGAGAAGGAATGCGGAAGGAGATAGAGGAGATGACCCAGCTTGGGGTCATCGAGCACTCCGATAGCCCTTGGGCCTCCCCTGTAGTCCTGGTGCCTAAGAAAGATGGGACCACCCGGTTCTGTGTGGACTACAGGAGGCTCAACGAGCGGACCACCACTGACGCCTACCCGATGCCACGGGTAGACGAGTTATTAGACCGCATTGCCAGGGGACGCTACCTGACCACCATAGACCTGTGTAAGGGCTACTGGCAGATTCCCCTGGCCAAGGACGCCATCCCCAAGTCGGCCTTCGTCACCCCCTTTGGCTTATACCAATTTAAGGTTATGCCATTTGGGATGAAGAACGCCCCAGCTACCTTCCAACGAATGGTGGATAGGCTCCTTGATGGCTTCCAGGACTTTGCTTGTGCATACCTGGATGATATTGCGATCTACAGTGAGTCCTGGGAGGAACACCTGGTACACGTAGGGGTAGTACTGGATAAAATTCGGGCCGCTGGCCTGACGTTGAAGCCAGAGAAGTGTCATCTAGGTATGGCTGAGGTACAATACTTGGGTCACAGGGTAGGGTGTGGGAGCCAGAGACCAGAGCCGGCCAAGATAGAGGCAGTAGCGAACTGGCCCACACCTATAACCAAGACCCAAGTATTGGCCTTCCTAGGGACTGCAGGGTATTACAGACGCTTTGTCCCCGACTATAGCTCGATAGCTAAACCCCTGACAGACCTGACTAAGAAGAACCTCCCTAAGCAGGTCCTGTGGTCTCCAGCTTGTGAAGCTGCGTTTCAAGCACTTAAGCAGGCCCTCATGAATGCCCCTGTCCTGGCTGCCCCACTTCCTAACAAACGTTTTCTCGTCCATACAGATGCTTCCATGTATGGACTGGGGGCTGTGCTAAGCCAGGTCGGGGAAGATGGAGGAGAACACCCTGTCGCATACCTCAGTCGAAAGCTGTTACCCCGGGAAGTGAGTTATGCGGCAGTAGAGAAAGAGTGTTTGGCCCTGGTCTGGGCATTGAAGAAATTGAGCCCTTATTTGTATGGACAGGAATTTTCCCTTATCACGGACCACAATCCCCTTGTTTGGCTTAACCGGGTCTCGGGAGACAATGGTAGACTGCTGCGGTGGAGTTTAGCATTACAGCCATATAACTTCACCATCAGCTACCGACCCGGTAAGCAGAATGGGAATGCAGATGGGTTATCCCGGCAAACCGACGTCCTTGCTACTTCCTAGTCCGGTCATCCCCACGTTGACCCGCTAAAGGGCCAAGCCGGGTCTGCCGGAGTGTTCCACAAGGGGGGAGCCGTGTGACGAACCCTACTGCATAGACCTGTATTGCGGGTTCATCTGTTTCCATGGGATTCGTGGATTTCCTGTCCGTACGCTATTGGTTTTTCGTTTCCTAAAGTACCGAATAAAACTACCGAACATCGGCCACCCAGGAGAGGAGTGTGCGGCTCATTAACACCTTGACCACAAATTAGAACGCTGTGGTTAACCGCAAACACCTCTCCATTCCATTTCATACGGGTGGTCGTCGTTCGTATGCCGACCACGAGGCGGCGGCCATTTTGGACACGAGGCGAATCAGCGGTGTTCGGTGCAAAACCCATGGATCTAAAAACGGACTCTTTATCTACCGAACACCGCTGGAGACGGCCGTCCCTCCTTCTATTCCCTTGGAGGCATACGAACCCTGTTCCGTTCGGGGGTTTTCTTCATCCGTATGGACTTACCCAGATAGCCGGCCCATGGAGTCATTCGTACACCGAAAGACTTATGAGAGACTTTGACTCCATGGCGATTGGACTGTGTACTTCGGATCTGAGCGCTATTCGGCAGGAATATGCCTTCAGATTCAGGCTATCTGGGGATACGTTGCACGAACACTATATCTTCGGTACTTCGGATTTTATGTATTTTATTGCATTTTGTATGTTTGTGTTTAAAATGGCGATGGTTCCTATCCTCGGAGTTAATTAGATTTCTCCCTAATTATCTCCGGGATAGGAAGAAATGTCTTATGGGTAAAATGGGGAGGGCTTGTGTTATGGCCACTGCGATTGGCTACTGTTAAATATATTTTACAGTCTTCCACCAGGTCCCCTAGGGGAGTGTCTACCTGGTGGAGACCTGCATAAATACTGGGCAGGTAGCCCCCATTAAACACATTCTGCTTGACCTTCAAAACGGAGCTTTGTCTCGTTTGTGGAGGGATTGACTATTGGGACAGCGTTTTCGTTTATTTCTAGCTGTGGAAGGATTTCGGATGGATTGCTGATCGGGAGTTACCGCATTCGTATGCTCCGGTCGGGAGTCTTATGATCGGTTATGCTGGAACTGCATTTCTGGAGAAAGGGGATTATCGGCTAAACGGCGGCTTCACTCTCCAGGCGGCGAGTGTCGTAACAGACACCAATTATAAACAGAAAGATCAGAAAGATCAGCATTATAGTGCTCCACATGGCTACTTGGGGGTGAATGGGTGTTGGGGAACAGAACTTGGCAATAGCATTGAATTCCTGGCTGCACCCCATGTGCCGGTCTCTGGCTGTACATTTATTGAGATCCTGTAAATCCTTAGTATCACGCTGTGAATGGGTATAGAGGAGGGGACATAACATCGAAAGGTGGGAAAATAACATGGAATAACCCACCAATCTGTTCTAGATCTAATCACTAAAGTGAGAATTCAAAGTGAATTTCAAAATTAGGACAAAAGTTGCTGAAATGGTCATTGAGCTTCATTTTGGGATAGAGCCCCAGGTGTTTCTGGATCCTTGCAACACCTCAACTTAAAAGACAAAGTGGGAGAATAGTCAAAGTGTTTTACATAAAGTGGTGCAAAAATGTAAAAAGCGATAAGTCTCTCTTGAAATTTGCCTCCTGGATCCACTGTGACAGCCCCAATTTTAGACTCGTTGTTATAACAGAACACGTTGATACTTTTTCTCCGTAGTATAAAGCTACTTTTCTGTAATGTCCTACAATTGGGAGATTTAAACCAAGCTATCTTCAACAGTTATGCACAATAGCTCTGAGTTTCTGTACAATGACTTTTTTTTGTTAATGTAGTATTTTATTGGAAAATGAGAATTTATTACAGAAATAATCAGCAAAGCTCATTCAGAATGAAGACCAGCATAGTTTGTTCTTATAACAATGGCATAAAAGATGCTTTAATCGTTACAGCAGGGGATGAAGTCGGCAAAGAAAGAGGTGGTTGTATGAAGCAACGTTTAAGAGGAGACGGGTCGTGACAGGAGGCAGAAATATTGGAAAAGTAAAATATAAATAAATGTGGATGATGGGATTTACGAAGATGCAATTATCTCCATGGCAAACTGAATTATGGGTAGGTTGGCTGAAGGTGTGTAATAATATTTCCGTCATTCTTCTGTGCTATGGGTGTTTCTTCCTCAATAAGTTACATTGTGCAGCTGGCACTCGGAGCTGCTGTCTGTCCCAGTGTGAACGGCCTGGATATTTGGATGCATCTTAATGTCTATATTATGCAATAAGTCAATGAATGATTTCAGGTTTCCCAAAGCTGTCCTAAATTCTGCCCCCATTGATTTCAGTGATACCTCTGTCCCGTTTCTCAATGTGTTCAATCTTCCTGTGCATTTAGTGTATCTTGTGATCTCAGATGAAGTACTAAATGCCCAAACGCATAAGACAGCAGTCCTGGCTACCCGGTGTGGTGTTCCCCCTTAAAGGAACTCTCCAGGGACCAAGGGGCCCCTGGAGGCACTCTTACCTCAAGGGGTTAAACCATTCTGATGCTTTCAGCGAATCAGTGACTCCCAATTCACTAAACTGGCTTAAGAGAGGTACGTTTCTTTCCAAGCCAGATTAGTGAATGGAGAGTCACTGATTAGCTGAGAGCACCAGATGACCGCTGGATATCACCACTGGAGGCAACTATGAGGTTAAACCATTTGAGAACAGTTTAACCTACTCAGGTAAGAATGTCTCCAGGGGCCTTCTGGCACCAAAACAAGTTCATGTAGATGCAGATGTCTTGGTGCCTGGAGTGTCCCCTTAATATCCAGCTTACTATTTTAAATCCCTGGGTGGATTCTCAACATTATGTACGTTGGATTTTTAGTATCTACCAATCTGGCCTGGTAGCAAGAGTCACTAGCAAGACAGGTCAAACGTAGTCGTCTAAATCTTTATGAATGCTACAGACTAAAAATTGTCAGAAATTTTAATTTCAAACAAAATCACGGGGTAGCTCGTTCCTTTGTAAATATCTCCTGAAATTAATATTTATTTTCAGTTAACATAGATAATGTATCTCAAAGCATCTTTGCTTGGGTTATTTGTCAGACCTGCATCTAACCACCATTGCTAGATTCTCAACTATTCATCATGTTTTTCCTGACAGGAAATGTATTTATAGTTATTCAATAAAAAGGTATACGGTACGTTCTCCCTCAAAATGTTAAACTTGGCCTTTTTGCGTGCTAGATCTTCTGCTAACAATGGTCTTCAATGTATTTGTAAATCTCTCAGTAAAGAAGAAATATATGGGTCTATGAAACCATCCTCATTTGAAACAGCCTCCTCCATTTTTAGACACAGTTTAAATGGAAGGCACCTAAAGTGAGAATTAAAGTACATTTCAAATTTATGGTCAGAGAAGTCGAACTAAAAGCATCGCAGACTGATAGAATTTTTTCAGTTGGGCTATTTTAACCTTCAGTTTGAGTTCTCACCTTGGTGGATAAACCTGTAAATTGTCCTCAAACGTTTGCTATTGCCCCTCCACCCATCTTCTCAATGATGAATTATCACTGGACGATTTAAAACTCTGAGATCAAAATATAGTACATTAGTAGAATGAAAATGATTCTGTGCCATTTGTTGCATGCCATATTATCTATTGTTTTACAGAGATAAATGAGCATTGCAGCAATTTCTATACACACTATCCCTAGTGAAGATGGCTGCGTCGAGAAGATATGTTAATTTCATTGTTAAATTGCTGCACAATAGCACAATAAGTGTCCTTGAATCTGGCTGCTCTGTACAGTTTGATATTTTGGTCTTCTGGGACCAAGTTCTATTCTGAATATTAGTTACAATAGAATACTTGAAAACCCATATTGTACATACTGTAAGGTCACAGAGGTATTGTGCTAGATTTTAAAGAAAAGTTTGTTAACATTGAAAGCGATGCAGTTAAAATCATAGCTTTTACACAATCAAACCAACTTAAGACGTCTGCACTACCAGTTTTCTGCAAAACAAGTTATATAAGCATGAGTCACACTGAGACGTATACTTACTTATAGCTACACATTTGGCTGTTTATGGAATAGAATGTCACTTTCAAACTATTATATTATATTATAACGGATGATCATTTTATTCTTGGACCTACAGAATACCTGTGGTCTATAAGCGTATGTCATGCTATGGATACATGGTAATCCGTGGTACCAGGCATGATGGGTGAACTGAAAACTGTGTCAGAGAGTAGATTGCAAGCTGTTTGTACCAAAATCACCTTTCTTGTTTCCTGCATAAATATTGAATTTACACAATTCCAAATATAGATTTACAGGGAATTTTCATGAAAAATTAAAGTGGATCTATCATATTTCATGATCCAGCCCCTGGCCTCCCTCTAACCTCCCCCGTCCCTCACAGCCAATTCAGACCCAGAGATGGTGCAACTTTCACCGCACCCAAGACCTCTAATGGACCTGTGGTGACTGTCACAATCACTGGAATGAGGTGAGTACCAGTTAATGACACCACTGACAAAGACCATGAAGCTAGACTACAGCTCCACCCTCTGTCAACGTTTGTCAACATTCAAATTATACATAGGGAAAAGCAGTAATTATGTTTTTTTTTTCTTTTTTAAACATAATTTTGAAGAAAAGAAAAAAAAATCGCAAAATAACAGGGTAACGAAGTGTGGAGGATTGGAACATGCAAACTTAACCCCTTAAGGACACATGGCGGAAATATTCCATCATGATTCCTTTTTATTCCAGAAGTTGTGTCCTTAAGGGGTTAAAAAATAAATAAAAAATAGTGACAGATCCCCTTACCTTTTGATTGCAGTAAAAATGAATATATATAATAATATGCAGAGCTGAAACAGCCAGAGCCCTTTGCTATGAGAGAATATGTGTTTTATTCCCACACCTAACTCTCTTTTATCTAAGCACTGCATATCAGACTGATGTCAGTGTTCTCCTCTAGGCAGTACATATCAGGCTGCTCTCAGTGTTCTCCTCTAAGCACTGCATATCAGGCTGCTGTCAGTGTTCTCCTCTAAGCAGTGCATATCAGGCTGCTGTCAGTGTTCTCCTCTAAGCAGTGCATATCAGGCTGCTCTCAGTGTTCTCCTCTAAGCACTGCATATCAGGCTGCTGTCAGTGTTCTCCTCTAAGCACTGCATATCGGGCTGCTGTCAGTGTTCTCCTCTAAGCACTGCATATCAGGCTGCTGTCAGTGTTCTCCTCTAAGCACTGCATATCAGGCTGCTGTCAGTGTTCTCCTCCAAGCACTGCATATCGGGCTGCTGTCAGTGTTCTCCTCTAAGTGCTGCATATCGGGCTGCTGTCAGTGTTCTCCTCTAAGCAGTACATATCAGGCTGCTGTCAGTATTCTCCTCTAAGCAGTACATATCAGGCTGCTGTCAGTGTTCTCCTCTAAGCACTGCATATCAGGCTGCTGTCAGTGTTCTCCTCTAAGCACTGCATATCAGGCTGCTGTCAGTGTTCTCCTCTAAGTGCTGCATATCGGGCTGCTGTCAGCGTTCTCCTCTAAGCAGTACATATCAGGCTGCTGTCAGTATTCTCCTCTAAGCAGTACATATCAGGCTGCTGTCAGTGTTCTCCTCTAAGCACTGCATATCAGGCTGCTGTCAGTGTTCTCCTCTAAGCACTGCATATCAGGCTGCTGTCAGTGTTCTCCTCTAAGCACTGCATATCAGGCTGCTGTCAGTGTTCTCCTCTAAGCAGTGAATACCAGGCTGCTGTCAGTGTTCTCCTCTAAGCAGTGCATATCAGGCTGCTGTCAGTGTTCTCCTCTAGCAGTGAATATTAGGCTGCTGTCAGTGTTCTCCTCTAAGCAGTGCATATCAGGCTGCTGTCAGTGTTCTCCTGTAGAATACCCAGGGAACATATCAACTCACACTGTAGGGGGGCAATTAACTATCTAAGTATCTTTAATTACACTAAGTGGCTGCAGCTGGTGTAACTTTGCAAGATATTGTTTAATATATGTGGCAGCATATCAGGTGTTAATTTTCCATGATTGTCCACATACAGAAGAAGAAAATAATAGCAGGACTTTATAATATTGACCCAAATATTGCTCTTCTTTGGTCCTTCAGAAGACGTTTGAGAAATGATTCCGTGAGATTTCCCAGCACCACTAGCAAACACACGGACAAAACGTCACCTCCTTCCTCCCTCTCTCCGTGTGTCTGCGCTGCTTTACTGCCCTACAATTCGGAAGCCGTGCTGTGTCTAAGGATGTTGCATGTTGACTTTATCATTTTTCCATCTTTTGCTGTTGACTAGGTCAAACAAGAGAGTCTAACAGGACAATCTTCTCCCAAAGGTGTCCATAGCAGGATGTCTCCAAATGAGTTGAAGTAATCTCTTTTTATAGCCACATAAATCAGGTTTTACAATCTTAATGACTATTATGAATCCTGCAATAAAACGTGATATATGGAGCAATTAATATACACCATTTGATGAAAACGATTAGAGTGAGCAATGGTTCTGACCTGACGGTAATCAGAATGTCCCTTCTATGGTGTGCCGACAGCAAGTACAACCTTTAGGGGAAGCCTTCCATGTTCTAGTGACACTCAACATGAGTAAGGCAGAAACTATATCGTCTTCAGGTTAAAAATCTCAGAGCATTCGTTATAAACGGTCCCTTCTTCCCTTAGCAAAACAATTACTGTAAATTTGGATAACATTTATTTGGAACATGGGATGCCTAGCTGCATGTAAACATAGGACCAAAAGTAATTGTGTGTATAGATTGCATTCCCCGAATACCTAAAACAAATCATGTACCTTTACAACATTTTCATTTTTCATGTGTTTGTTCATTCTTTACAGAAATATTGTTTGGGATAAAACATTTTTTTTGAGATTCTTCTTGATCTTGTAATATATCAGACGAGCGCCTCAATATAAAATTTCTGGATAAACTTTGAAAATTTAATATTTTGAAACATTTTAGTATTGTGATTTATATATATATATATATATATATATATGATATATTTTAGTTTAATATTTTGGAACATTTTAGTATTGTGATTTATATATATATATATATGATATATTTTAGTTTAATATTTTGAAACATTTTAGTATTGTGATTTTTTTATATATATATATATGATATATTTTAGTTTAATATTTTGAAAATATATATATATATATTTAGGTGTATCCAAAAATATTACATCATTTGAAAAGCTTCCCCAAAAAATATTAAATTGAGGCCATTCGCCTTGATTTAATAAACTTTCCATGTGATTTGTCTACAGAGGTCCCGATTAAAGTTTATGGGACATTTTGTAGATAAATCATTTGGAAAAAATGTTCTATTAGTTTTCGGAAATATTAAATCGAGTCCAAAGTCTGAAATATTATCATAGAAACATAATTTAAATTTATGTTACATATAAAAAGTGGGACAAAATTAGATAAGTAAAAATTGTTAAATACTCTGCTTAAGGCTATTTTAAAGGAATATTGAACATTCAGACAGAGCACTGTGATTGGTTGACATCATGCAAGATGTTTCTGGTAATATGTCTATACATGTTTTCATTTATCAGTTACGTTTAGACAAGGAAAGAGGCTTTTTTTTTATCCTTGAAACTACAATTTGATTTAGTAAGAGCAGATGTGCTTCTATTATGTTACCCCATCCTTCTGTTACATAGTATACGCCGGGCCGGTGCAAGGATTTTTAGCTACACAGGCAGAGATGCATGTCTTGTGGTAACCCCCCCTTTTGAATTTCATACCCCTTTTGTACTCTAGTGTATTTTATTCCCCCTTCAGTGTGTCTTACACCCCCTTTGTATGTATCTTACTTCCCCCAACCCCTTTGTGTGTCTCTTCCCTCCAGCCCCTTTCTGTGTCTCTTTCTTACCCCAGCCCCTTTCTCAGTCTCATTCTCAGCCCAACCCCTTTCTGTGTCTCATTCTTACCCCAGCCCCTTTCTGTGGCTGTTTTTCACCTCAGTCCGTTTTATGTGTCCCTCCCCTCCAGATCCCTTTCTGTGTCTTTCCTTCCAAGCCCAGACATCGTTTTCAGGCACACAGTCATAAAAGGCACACAATCAAAGTCATACAGGTACACTGTCATACAAACACAGACATAATCATACAGAGACATAAAGACACAGAGACATACAGTCAGAGACATACAGACACACAGGCAGAAACATATAGACACACAGGCAGTGACATACAGGCAGATACATACACACATACAGAGACATGCAGGCATACAGAGACATAAAGGCGTACAGAGACATGCATACAGAGGCATACATGCATACAGAGGAATACTGTCACACAGACACATACATACAGGCATACAGAAACATAAATACAGAGACATACAGAAACATACATGCGTACATACAGAGACATAAAGGCGTACAGTTACATGCATATATAGAGAGACATATATACAGGCATACAGAGACAAACATACAAACATGCATACAGAGACATACATGCATACAGAGACACAGAGATATACATACATGCATACAAAGACAGTCACAACTACATACTTACAACTGTTCCACCTGGTCCCTGGGGTACATGCTGTCTGGCTCTGTGGAGTCCTGCCTTGCAGCCCAGCCTCATCATTGGGCACCAGCCGCGCTGGGCACGCAGCCTGCAGCAGACAGCAGGGTAGGAGGCTGGGCGGGCAGTAGGAGGCTGGGCTCTGTGTGCGGAAAGTTTTGGGCTACATTCGGCCACGCTACAAGTAGTAACTGGCTGGAGGGGAGTGCAGTGCGCCTCCCTCCTGCCGGTGAGCCTGACATTGTGCCCCCAGGGCTGGTGCGCTCTAAGGCGGCTGCCTGGGCCGCCTTATGGTAGCGCTGGCCCTGAGTATACGTAGTGGAGAGATCCAGGCACTATATTCTTCCAAGCAAACATGAAGAAATTCCGTGCCCTCATGACAGAGATCTTTCTTCTGCTCTCCGTTATGTGACCCAAATTGCGGACTCTATAGGCACTATAGCCTCAACTTAATATTTTTTTGATAAACTTTTCAAATTATTTTTAATAAAACATTTTTAGATAACACTCTAAAATTATTATTTTTTTAAAGATCAAAAAATATCACATATAAAAATATATATAAATTAAAAAAAATCAGTGATTTGAAGTGGTGATGGTGGCAGAAGTCAGTATGTGCAGTGTTTTAGCCCATTGTTTTAGTATGTGCTGGCGGCTAGTTGCACCCCCAGCACACATAACATTGGCAGACCGGTGAGGACCCAGTGACGTCAGACGGAGCCATAGAAGCTAGTACCAGTAGTTTTATCTGGAAAGTGGATGCCAAGTAAGTAAAAACTAATTTTTTGCAGGTTTGGGCCAAACAGAAGGGGTGGGACCTCCTTCATAAAGTGCCTAAAGGGAATTTTACGCAGAATAGGTTTTCCCCATTCAAAAAGGGTTGGGGTCTGGTTTCAACAGGTACATTCCATTAGTGATTATTCCACTATCAAAACTTTACACTACTTCTCAAATCACTTTGATAAACCTACTTATAAAATCCAGGCTGTTCCGCTTGCCTTGACCTTCAAATGGACAACTGGCCATGAACGAGGTCTACAAACCCTGAACATGTTCCTTATTTGTCTAAAGGACCTTAATATCGTCCTGTTGTTCCACTGGTTTGATGCACATTAGGTTACAGTTACTGTTTGTATTGCTGTGGTAATAACGACTCTATAAAAATGTAAATCCAAGTAAAATACCATTATATTTCAAATCAAAAGCTTTGCTAGCTGATCTGAGATTTTACTATTTTTTGTTACTGAATTTTATCTTCAGAGTTCCATGGCTAGTGTTATCCTAAATATGAAATTACCTTTTTTTCTGAAAATATTTTCCCAATCTATAAATATAGCCAACTTGCGTGATTATTTTCTGATTGTTACCTGCGTTGGGAAGGAAGAAGGAAAACCTGTTTTTAATAACATTATGAAGCGATTACAAAAAAACAACAACAAGAAAACAAACAACTGTTCAAAGAGCAAACAGCAGGCAATCATAGCCAAGGGATGCAGTTTAATTATTTTGGCATCAACAAGATGGGAAGATGTAAGTTTCTCTCGTGCCCCTTGGCTTCCTGTCTTGTGCAATTATTTCAGGTTATTGGTCAAGGAGAAAAGATCTATAGTCACGTGGCTAAAAAAGCTTATAGCAAATCCCGGGGACTTGACAAGTCTCTTCTCAATGAACAGGTTAGTAAAAAGCTCTATCCCAGATATACAGGGTTAGTAAATAGCTATATCCCAGATATACAGGGTTAGTAAATAGCTATATCCCAGATATACAGGGTTAGTAAATAGCTATATCCCAGATATACAGGGTTAGTAAATAGCTATATCCCAGATATACAGGGTTAGTAAATAGCTATATCCCAGATATACAGGGTTAGTAAATAGCTGTATCCCAGATATACAGGGTTAGTAAATAGCTATATCCCAGATATAAAGGGTTAGTAAATAGCTATATCCCAGATATACAGGGTTAGTAAATAGCTGTATCCCAGATATACAGGGTTAGTAAATAGCTGTATCCCAGATATACAGGGTTAGTAAATCGCTATATCCCAGATATACAGGGTTAGTAATAGCTATATCCCAGATATACAGGGTTAGTAATAGCTATATCCCAGATATACAGGGTTAGTAAATAGCTGTATCCCAGATATACAGGGTTAGTAAATAGCTATATCCCAGATATACAGGGTTAGTAAAAAGCTCTATCCCAGATATACAGGGTTAGTAAATAGCTGTATCCCAGATATACAGGGTTAGTAAATAGCTATATCCCAGATATACAGGGTTAGTAAATAGCTATATCCCAGATATAAAGGGTTAGTAATAGCTATATCCCAGATATACAGGGTTAGTAATAGCTATATCCCAGATATACAGGGTTAGTAAATATCTGTATCCCAGATATACAGGGTTAGTAAATAGCTATATCCCAGATATACAGGGTTAGTAAATAGCTGTATCCCAGATATACAGGGTTAGTAAATAGCTGTATCCCAGATATACAGGGTTAGTAAATATCTGTATCCCAGATATACAGGGTTAGTAAATAGCTATATCCCAGATATACAGGGTTAGTAAATAGCTGTATCCCAGATATACAGGGTTAGTAAATAGCTATATCCCAGATATACAGGGTTAGTAAATAGCTATATCCCAGATATACAGGGTTAGTAAATAGCTATATCCCAGATATACAGGGTTAGTAAATAGCTATATCCCAGATATACAGGGTTAGTAAATAGCTATATCCCAGATATACAGGGTTAGTAAATATCTGTATCCCAGATATACAGGGTTAGTAAATAGCTATATCCCAGATATACAGGGTTAGTAAATATCTGTATCCCAGATATACAGGGTTAGTAAATATCTGTATCCCAGATATACAGGTTTAGTAAATAGCTATATCCCAGATATACAGGGTTAGTAAATAGCTGTATCCCAGATATACAGGGTTAGTAAATATCTGTATCCCAGATATACAGGGTTAGTAAATAGCTATATCCCAGATATACAGGGTTAGTAAATAGCTATATCCCAGATATACAGGGTTAGTAAATAGCTGTATCCCAGATATACAGGGTTAGTAAATATCTGTATCCCAGATATACAGGGTTAGTAAATAGCTATATCCCAGATATACAGGGTTAGTAAATAGCTATATCCCAGATATACAGGGTTAGTAAGTAGCTATATCCCAGATATACAGGGTTAGTAAAGAGCTATATCCCAGATATACAGGGTTAGTAAATAGCTGTATCCCAGATATACAGGGTTAGTAAATAGCTATATCCCAGATATACAGGGTTAGTAAATAGCTGTATCCCAGATATACAGGGTTAGTAAATAGCTATATCCCAGATATACAGGGTTAGTAAAGAGCTATATCCCAGATATACAGGGTTAGTAAATAGCTGTATCCCAGATATACAGGGTTAGTAAATAGCTATATCTCAGATATACAGGGTTAGTAAATAGCTGTATCCCAGATATACAGGGTTAGTAAATAGCTATATCCCAGATATACAGGGTTAGTAAATAGCTATATCCCAGATACACAGGGTTAGTAAATAGCTGTATCCCAGATATACAGGGTTAGTAAATAGCTGTATCCCAGATATACAGGGTTAGTAAATAGCTGTATCCCAGATATACAGGGTTAGTAAATAGCTGTATCCCAGATATACAGGGTTAGTAAATAGCTGTATCCCAGATATACAGGGTTAGTAAATAGCTGTATCCCAGATATACAGGGTTAGTAAATAGCTATATCCCAGATATACAGGGTTAGTCCTTTAGTCCAGGGGGGTCTTTTAAATAAGAATCATTACATTCCATCAATAAAGGGATTGGTAG
Source organism: Pelobates fuscus (assembly GCF_036172605.1). Taxonomy (NCBI): domain Eukaryota; kingdom Metazoa; phylum Chordata; class Amphibia; order Anura; family Pelobatidae; genus Pelobates; species Pelobates fuscus. The sequence continues at coordinate 138,594,173 of NC_086327.1, forward strand.
TCACTAAATAAAAGGATCCTTTGCTAAAGCACATTCTTAGACATTCCATTTTGCATACAATGCATACTGCTGGGCTGTTGGTGTTAATAGTTGCTTGTCGATTCCACTGCCCCTATCTTGTTCTTTTTTGTTGCATTTTTCGCTATATAGAATATTTATTTCTGTTTTACATTTCCTGTGATACATCAAAGGACATCTCGATATGTAGCTGCCTGCGTATTCCATGAAATGTTTATACCGTAATGTGCTATAAAAACATTTGGGACATTACAATATTTCCACCAATGTCTTCTCCAGTAAACCTACCTCCCACGCAGAATATTCCCCCGGGAGAACGTTGATTAGTGCTCTCTTTATTGCTCTCTACCTTGTAGAAAACAGCAGCACTCTGTGTCAGCAATATGTTCTAATCTCTTTTGTCTTTGAACAGGCAAGAATGTATTGCAGAGATTATCCTATGGCTTTGAAAACAAATTAACCCCTCATCTGCTGACAGAACCCCCAAGACAACCCGTCTCTGATTTCAGAGCAGAATAGGCAGAACATTTAGACCAAATTGTGCATTTATCTATATAACAGCAAAGCAGCCCTTGCTAGTTCATCCTGGTCTGCGATGTTGTTGGTTTTTTTTGTTTTTTTTAAAGTAAGTTTTCAGCTTTTGGTGATGAGAGAAAGAGAGAGAGAGAGAGAGCGAGACAGAGACAGAGAAAGAGAAAAAAAAAATTCTGCTCTGCGGCAAATGAAATAGATCACTATCATTATATGCAAGAAAGTGCTTTATAAATTCTTTAAAAACCATGTTTGGAAAACACCAAGTGGTCATTATGTTGCATTATTCAGTTGGTTAGGAATACTTTGAGAAAAAACATTCGATATATCTTCATTTTGTATACATCTGCTATTTCCTGTAAAGATTAGCAGCCTCGGGATCGTACATTTAGCTCGTTGTACGTCTTGAGCCATTTATTCTAATTAGGAACCAGTTACACCTTTGAAAAGTGACTTTTTAACTAGCCTTTCTTGCGCGCAATGTTCTTTTATGACCAACCTTTGGGATATCCATCATAGGCGCTAATTAACGGCTCACTTCTTTTCAAAGCCATTTTTCCCTTGTTGGGGCTTTTTATCGGCAGATTAAACCTGAGCATTTATAATGTCTTTCAAATCACTTGTTGAGGCAATCTGCGATAATTAATTTTAATCTTTTTTAGGATAAATACATCCACCAATACAATATAAAAGTGGGTAGAGCGTCAGCACTGCGGAATAAGTTGTATTAACAGAAATAAAAAATCACGACATCATTTTGGTTATTCTTTCCTCAACTATGCAGTCTATCCAGTACATGGCACAAAACATTTTTTCAGCTCTGATAAATTGTATTATTATTATTATTTTATTATTTATATAGTGCCAGCAAATTCCGTAGTGCTGGATAATCAGTGCATGAATAAATTGTAAGATCCATTAGTGGATAAACCCTTGTGACATTTAAACCCCCTCTAGTCTAGTCCACATTAAGTACGGTATCAGCCAATGCCAATGCTTTGTCCTACGTAGATAATGTCCTGTACTGATGCCTGTGAAATATTTGGCATCTCTCTCATTATACAATCTTGCTTGCATCTCCTCCTTAGTGAATTTTTAGCCAGATTCACTACTTCGTTAAAATAAAATAAATAACATTTGAACATATATGAGGAGGTGTTTCTACTCCTAATCCAATGTGTGCCGTGACTGTACCAGCACAGAACTGGATGGCTATTTAATTTCTAATAAACATTTAACATAGAGCATTACAAGAAAAAAAGGTTTATACAAATGATATCTGGTTTTCAATGTTTTATCCAATAAAGTTATTTTAAGAGGTGTGATGGTTCTAGACACTTTTTGTCCCTATACCTTAGAGAAGTGGACTTTTTCCTACAAAAAATTGGCAAAAACATTTTTTTATTTTATTTACAGAGTGTGTATCATCCAATGACATGTCACGGTGGTCATTCTTCTAGTTACCTGGGCTGCAGTTTGTTTTAACAGACATAAGGATTAAACTCGGCTAACATTGCACAGCCTCCAAATAGTTTCATAATATCAGTTCATCTTTCAAAGAAAACCTTTTTATATGTTAAGTATGTAAAATGATCCGTCTAATAATAAAATAAAATAAAATGCTGTAGCACAGGTGATACGCTCTATTTACTCTTCTCATACAGTTTAAATGCTGTGTCTGAGCCTTTTTTAGACGGTTTCGTCAATATCAAAATGAAGCTTTATCAATCAAAATGTACTTCTAAAACACGATACATTATTTCGATAATTTACCCTCTTGCAGGCTTGTTGGGAGTCTCACAGCTCAAACTGGCCATTTCCTCTTAAAGTTAAAATATTTTAATCACTTTTCATCGCTGTAGTTAAACCCCATACGATGCTTAATTGGAGTCTAATTAATAATCAATGGTCTGCTCTCTCTGACAGGGGGCCGGAGTTACTCTCACACTGAGGACATTTGGAAAATAAAATCACTGGTGATTCTTGGACTGATTCTTGGACAGTCATCAGATCTGTACAAAGGTTCGTCCATGCATTCCAGGTATAACCTAGATATTAGTTGAGGCATCAGGAGAAATAATATTTACTCATACATATTGAACTGTACATTTACATAAATTAAAGTTTCCCAAGTAAGGAGGATTGTGGCACAAGGCAAATATTTTGCTCCACTTTGAAGGTGTGTGACAGTGCAGAAAGAAAGACAAAGACCATAACATGACAGTGGACAGCACTGACAATGATGTGATGCATCCCTTAATGCACACCATATGGTCCAACGCTATCTTATCTGAAAGTTAGGGCAGCGAGTCAACTTACCGGTTATTAGAGTGATCAAGATTAACAGAGTAACTCTGGGAAGGAAACAACAGAATGATCAAAGAATACCACAAGGCTTAAAGGGATACTATAGTGACCAGAATCATTACTGCTCAGTGTAGTAGTTATGGTGTCTATAGTATGTCCCTGAGGGCTTTTTAATTTAAACGCTACATTTACAGAGAAAATATTGTGTTTACATTGCTGCCTTGTAACACCCCTATGTGCAGTCACTCAGTTTGTGGCCACTAAGAGTGGATTCCAGGAGTATAATTATGTCCCTCCATTTCTTAGAAATTAAATTAGGTGATGGGTTGGATATGATGTCAGTGTGGTCCTCAGAAGGTCTAAGTAGTTAAGCCAACCTGATCCATGGAACTTCCCCCACATCCTTCAGATGTCCCAGCCAGCTCTGCTGTCATGTGAGTAGGTGGACATGTTTGACACTGGAGGACCTTGCAAGACAACAACCAAAGGCCAAGTTAGGCTTGACAAAGTTAAAATCCAAAAAAGACCAATCAAAACGGTACCGTAACATGCAACATAGATTTTTTTTTTACTTTGCATCTAAGGTTACTAAAATAAGAAATAATTGTAAAGTTGCCCATGGGAGGAAAGTGTTTAATTGCTATTTTACGGTTGCTAATCAGATTTATTAGTATAATTAAAATACACTTTGCTTTCTGCATAGCACTTAATAACTGAAGGATAGATTTCCAACACCAAATAAATAATCAAATCTCTCAGATAGTCTACGTCTCACCCTTCCCTTTTTCGTTTCTTTCAGTCCTCTGTCTAGCAGTGGCTAATGCAAATTTTTGGAGCTTATTTTAAATAACTCACCTTGAAAATATCAAACCTCAAGGTCACATGACTTGTTAGACGATGTTACTTTCAGATACGTCTCTCTGTCGGAGCAGTTCATGGCCATCATATCGTCAACGCCGCAGACGACTGAAAACAAACAAAAAATGGGGAAAAAAACTCCTGTTATCTGTTCCAGCTGAAGGTAACCTACCATTGTTTAAATGTTGACCACCCGTAGGTTTATTCACATATACACAATTACCTGGGTTCAATATGTCCAGCCCGACGCTACCAGAACGCCAATAAGTTAGTTACACATTCAGCAGAGATTAATTTCTACTTGTCAATGGCTAGTGGGCCAGTGAACATTCCCAGCCCTACAAGTATAATGATGTGAGCACAGTAAAACATGTTCCTTCGAGACCCAACCTTATAATTTAACTCTGAATCCAGCCCTATGCTTTCTGTTTAGACCACCGGTTCCTGTCTTTTCACTTTATCTAAACACAACTCTGGGAAACTCGTATATAAATATCAAGCATGCTTAGTTGACTCATCATGATGATAACATGATGAGGCTGAAATAATTTGTATTTCGTGTTCACGGTAAATGAGGAATGCAACATGCTGTTTATTTCATCAAATGATTTTCCCATTAAGATATATTAGCTGGAATGGAAGGCGCACTATGCGTCTCGCAACTAATGGGAAACGAGTCCAGCAGATCGGCAGTTCATTAGTAAATTATATAGGGTGTAAATCTTATACTACTTCCCTAAATAGCATCCAAGAAAACAAATGCCGCTATTTGTTTCATTGCCAAAGTCTACTCGGTAGATATCTTTATAGTAAGCCCCATTAATCTTTAATTTATCCGTCTTCACAGTGGAATGTACCCATCACATTGGGATGAACGCAGTGGAACCCAGTCAGAATTAATTTCAAGGCTGCGACGGAATTAAATATATAACATATAGGGTGTTTTGGAACATATCGTCTTTATGTCTGTCGAGTGAACTATTCATATGAGAAATTGGTTCAAATAAATAGAGCTTTAGTGCCTCAAGGCACGGACAACAGAGATCTTAAAAATATACAGATATATAATATGCTACATAACATTTATACCATGGTGAATAAACTGAAATGGCACATAAATAGCCACAACAGATTGCAAGGAGTACGGCACAAAACAGGAATGGAGAGTCTGTTTGTATTTTAGTATTAACTACACAGGTCTAAATGTACATATAAACACACATGTATATCAAATCTAGACACAATATCTAAGGAGTAGCATACAGTCCTAACAAAGGTTAATTGGAACGTAAGATAAGATAAAAACACATCACAGCTCTCTTGGCAGCACATGGGGGACCTACATGATATTAGGCAGGTGATTTTAATGTTGTGGCTGATAAGTGATCTCTTGCATCAGGTCCACATTTCTTAAAACAAACAAAAAAAAAGTTAAAGCTATGCTTTTTAACAATTGCCATTAAGGTTACTATCATAAGCAAGGCTGATGATTATAAAATTTACTTTACATCACATCTAGTGTATCGGGAGACGAATCCTCTACAAAATCCTTGTGGTACTTCAAGGGATTTATAGTGTCCATACTGAATTGTTTAACAAACATTTAAATACTAAAACTGATCCATTCAGGGGAACTTGATGGCTAAATAAATGTTTTTTTAAGCTTTTAGAATAGTAATTGTTGAATCATTTGAAACGTGTGTGACCTTCTCCATAAACCAATGTGTGTGTTATATTATCATTACAGCATTTGCTCAGTAATTGAAGTGGCAACTTTCCAGGGTCTTAAATGCATTTTTGAAAAGCTTAGAATTACTTGTTTCCTATTTAACTTAGATTTTCTTTATTTTATGTAACTTTTTGTAAGGGTGATTGATGTATAGAACGGATACAGAATAGTAACATGACACATACACACAATTACACACATATGATAAACACGCCAAGTTGTAGTTAGAGAAAAGCAGAATTGAACAAGTTTGTAAGTCCTGATAAGTACATGCCTAAAATGAAAACAAGATAAAATGGAGGAGAGCACTCTATAAGGAATGGCTGTGACATCATGATCATGTGATAATCAGTATAGTGTAACAGGAGTACTAGATTACTAATAAAAGTGCTAACCGATGCCATGCAAGCTCTAGTGAATATTCACTAACCCGTGAAAAGTAGGAACGGGAGAGAGAGGACAACAAAGAAAGTCAAAGTATAATATAAAAATAAAATCCATAATGACATTAAATAACAAACACTTGGTCACGCCCACTCGATATTCAAAGTATCTTATCGAAGACGTGCAATCGACCATCATCTTACATACGTTCAGGATCTCACCGGCATTTGAATAACAGGTATATAAGACAGGCTTATTCACTAAAGTGTGATGTGTTGGCAATTCCAATAAATCCAAAGTTCAACTTGGACTTGGGGCTCGAATGTGCAGTAAAGAAGGGAGATATGAAGAGAAGAAAAGGATTGAAGATCGCAGTGCCCACCCTCTCCCGTACTTGTGCAAAAATGTTTATTAAAAAAAAACAATGTTTACAGAGTAAAGTCCCCTAATTGTTAGGAGTGGACGATTAGTCGTGGTGTTTTATAATCAGGGGTAAAATACATCTTCTTGGGTTACATCTGAGGAATAATTTGAGATATACAGGCAGTCAGTTTGACTGGCTTACGTCGTTGGTAAGAATTAGTCATTTTATGTATATTTATATGTGGAGTTGTTTATTATTTATTTCATTGATTTATTGGGTCCTTAATAAAACATCACAACCCTTTCTTTTTTTTTTTTTTTTTTTGGAGACGAGGTGATTGAATTTAATTTACTTAATTTCTGTCCTATCTGAATGCTCCGTAATGAAAGGGAGAACTGTGCTGCCAACAGCATGTCATATGGTGGACGATAGATAACCCCACTTAACAATGGACCAAGTGACCCCTCCTGGTTCTGATCAATTGTACATGAGATGTAGTAGTAGACGGCGTTATTTGGCTGTTTTGGAGATTCATTAGCAAAACTCTCGCCTCTTTGTCGTGCTGGTCAGGAGATGTTTGAAGTTTGGTTCTCTTGTAGCTTTTGAGTTAGGGTCCCCATTTGTGATTCAATGTAACAGAGCACACTGTAGTCAGGAGGCACCCTATCTGTGTTAGATATGTATCTCTGGGTGCCTTTTCTCATCAAGAACGTAGTCTCTTTTAATCTTTGCGTCTATTAAAGTAGCAAAAAATAAAACAAACAAAAATGTATGTTGCCTTTTTATTTACTGTTGTCAATGCCCCAAGTATATTCTCCACAATATCAATACGGCAGGGTGGACGGCCAAGCTGTGTGTGCCAAATTTTTTTATATAAATTTTTATGTCCAAAAGGGATGGCACCGTACAATATCTAGTGAGTTGGTCAATCGTTCAAATTTTACATTTTCCACTTAGGCCGTTGTCATTATTTACTATTTAGTGAGCAAACCCTAAATGTGTGTAATTTAGTTAAAGGCCATTTCTAAATTGGTCTAGTCCTCCAAATGGTTTGCTGGCTTCTCAGTAGCCATCAAATGCATTATCTTTTTTTTTTTTTTTTTTTTAATTTATTTTTTTTAAATTTTTTTTTTTTGCATGCAAAAGGTTTACAGACATGCAGGTAATGCCACAATAGCAGGTACCGACAACTTGTAATTGACATATATATGGCATAGGTTGGATCTGCACAATTTTTTAAGTTAAAACATTCAGGCTTAAAGAAACACGAGTCAAGCTTTCATTTACAAATAACAGGTCGAGGGGATGATGTAGGACTCGACCTAGAGAGTGCATGAGGGTTGTGTTTTGCGTGTTGAACTGGGAGAATAGAGTAAGAGGGAGGGGTAAAGTAAGGAGTGTGACCAGTGGTGCCCGTTGTGTAATGAGGGGGGCAGTAGCCCTTCTCCATGCTAGTTGTGTAGGTCTGAGCACCTTTGGTGTTGAAATTCTCCCCTGCGTGGGGTGCCCCTAACCTTGGGGGTGGCGGGGGGGGGGGTATGTTAAATAAGTTTGCCAGCGGGAATCAGTGGTCTGTGACCACGTGTAAGTGCGGTATCTTAGGCATCTTTTAGGGCCGTGTCAGGCTATATCGCTAGTGCTGCGTTACAGCATGTATATCGTGGTTGGCAGGGTGGTCGAGAGTGTGAGAGAGCTGCGGAACATTTGTTGGTAACATGAAAGGAAAAGGAAGCAAAAACAAGCAAACATAAAGGAAATGCAGGCACACCATGGTGCGATTTTCTGTAGTATGTTATATAGTCAGGTTGGTGGAGGCGCTGCTGCACCAGATCTTGGTTCAAATATTGCAATGTTAGCTGGATCCCAGCCCCTAGGGTTCGGCGGCCCAGATGGGATAGCGGTGGGCACGTGTAGCCCCAGTGCAGTCAGGAGCGTTGGTCCTTCGGAGACAGTTCCCAGCTTGTGTGTGGCTCCGTCGTGTGATACCAGTAAGGATCGTGGGGTCCCCCATCTGTATGCGATCCCTGCCGTGCGTAGTTGAGATGTGATTGGTTGTAGAGATCTGCGCCATTGTAGGGTGGCCCTTGTGAGGTCTTGGTAGACCGTGAGCTGGGAGCCTTCGAATGTATATGGGGTTTTGTCCCTCAGGGCTGACAGCAAGTGTCCTTTGTCCTGGTATGATATGCAGCGGAGTATAATATCCCTGGGGGCAGCTGGTTGTGCCTTGGTGGGTCCAGGTAAGCGGTACACCCCGTCAATAGTAAATTTTCTCGCCGCTGGGGCCGGTAGCACCGAGGCCACTAGGCGTCGCAGGTAGTGGGGAAGTTCCTCTGCTGTTACTGTGTCAGGGACCCCACGTATCTTGACGTTATTACGCCTGTGGCGGTCTTCTAGCGCTGAGATTTGTGAGGTAAGTACCTGGTTAGCGGACTGAAGGTTGCTTAGGGTGTGTTGTATAGTTGATATCTCTGTGCGGACATCTTGTATGTCATTCTCTGTGGCACTGACGCGGTCTGTGACCTGCTGGACGTCCTTTTTAATTGCCGCTGTGTCAGCTGCCAGTAGTTTCTGTATGTTCAGTAAGAGAGTTTGTAAGTCCTGTTTAGTGGCCAGGTTACTGGTTATGGAGTCAAGGTGTGTGGTGTCTGTGTCATCTCTCACCATTGTGGCCTGTGTCCCCTTGTGTTCCAACCTGTCTGAGGTGTTCTTCGCATTCCCGCTCTCCCCGGCCGCCATTTTGGATGGTGCCGATTTTTGCAGCATTGTGCTTATGTCCCTTGAGTCCTGGACATCTCCGTGTGAGGGCTTTTGCTGTTTGCGCCTCATGTCCACCGGGTTTGCTGTGGGACTCTGTGGGGGCTGTGGAGGTATCTCTTCCACTCTGGTAAGTGCTGCACCTCCAAGAAGCGTGTCCCAGCTAATGTAGGCCGGTGCTTTGTAGGCCCCGGACCGGCGCTTAGTTTTGCCCGATTTCGGCGGCTGAAAGAAGGGCATCGGTGGGCAGCAGGTCAATCCCCCGAGCTGATGGTGGTGTCGTCAGGGTCGGATTGCCTCTGATATGCCCCTTTTTTAACGGGTTATCGGGTTTTCTAGCGGAGCCCAAGTAAATGGCGTCCGCTCGGCTGCGCTGGCAAGCTCCGCCCCCCCATCACAACCCTTTCACCATTAATTATAGAGTTGGTCGATTTATTGTGTGGCCTCTTATTTAACTGTACGACTTGCTGCATATGTTTCAGGCCACATCAGTACAGTGAGGGAAGGATTGCCAGAAGGGTGGCCTGGATTCCTGGTGTAGAGGCTAGTTTGTGAGTTAGGTGAAGACCAGCACAGAGTTAAACTAAAGAAAGCTTTCCTTTGTTATTTAAGGAGTTAAAGATGTATCTGTTTATGTTAATTTTGTGATGGATTAGATCATATTGGCTCTTTATGGTTTATAATAAGGTGTGCTACAGCCAATGAATCCAGCTTCCTGTGTTAATCTAGTTTTAACATAATATATTTCACATCACAATTCAACATATAAAAAAAAAAAATCAATATATATTAATGTTTTGGCTCGATTTCCAAGAATTATTCCCCCCTGTAGCTTTCTCAATCAAAATAATATAAATTTTTCAGAGCCAGCAGTAGTAAGTAGGACACATTAAAATGAAATGGAGTGTTTTTTAATTATTCAGCCCTTCCTGATGTCGCCTGTAAATGCAAACATTGGAAGGCAACAGGACAACGTAATTACTGTTTGCAGGAAAAACGTGGAGCAGAGGATGATTTAAAGAGAAGAAAGATACAATTTCTTTGATTGAAAATCCCATTGTGTGTTCTCCCTTTCCACGAATCCTCAGAGTTTTGGAACAAAGATTTTCTTGTGCGTTCAAAATGAGTTCTAACCAGCAGCATCTACCATTCTGTTCTTGAAGGCAATTTCAACATAATATAGGAAGGAGAATTACATTTAGGATTCCTGGAGGAGAACGGAGAAACATACACACACACATATAACACATGTACACTGAACAAAATTATAAACGCAACACTTTTTTATGTGCTGAACTCAAAGATCTAAGACCTTTTCATGATTAGACAGCATGATTATTGCACAGGTGTGCCTTAGGCTGGTCACAATAAAAGGCCACTCTAAAATGAGCAGCTTTACTGTATTTGGGGTCCGGGGCGGGGATGCGAAAACCAGTCAGTATCTGGTGTTACCACCATTTTCTTCATGCAGTGTAACACATCTCCTTTGCATAGAGTTGATCAGGTTGTTGATTGTGGCGTGTGGAATGTTGGTTCACTCCTCTTTAATGGCTGTGCGAAGTTGCTGGATATTGGCAGGACCTGGAACACGCTGTCGTATACGCCGATCCAGAGAATCCCAAACATGTTCAATGGGTGACATGGCCGTTCAGTATGCAGGCCATGCAAGAACTGGGATGTTTTCAGCTTCCAGGAATTGTGTACAGATCCTTGCAACATGGGGCCGTGCATTATCATGCTGCAACACGAGGTGATGGTCATGGATGAATGGCACAACAATGGGCCTCAGGATCTCATCACGGTATCTCTGTGCATTCAAAATGCCATCAATAAAATGCACCTGTGCTCGTTGTCCATAACCATAACCCCATCGCCACCACGGGACACTCAATCCACAACATTGACATCAGCAAACCGCTCACCCACACGACGCCATACATGCGGTCTGCCATCTGCCCTGTACAATGAAAACCAGGATTCATCCGTGAAGAGAACACCTCTCCAAAGTGCCAAATGCCATCAAATGTGAGCATTTGCCCACTCAAGTTGGTTACGACGGCGAACTGCTGTCAGGTGGAGCTCCCGATGAGGATGACGGGCATGCAGATGAGCTTCACTGAGACGGTTTCTGACAGATCTTGCTGAAATTCTTTGGTTATGCAAACCGATTGTTGCAGCAGCTGTCCGGGTGGCTGGTCTCAGATGATATTGGAGGTGAAGATGCTGGATGTGGAGGTCCTGGGCGTGTGTGCTTACACGTGGTCTGCAGTTGTGAGGCAGGTTGAATGTACTGCCAAATTCTTTGAAACACCTTTGGAGACGGCTTATGGTAGAGAAATGAACATTCAATTCACGGGCAACAGTTCTGGTGGACATTCCTGCAATCAGCATGCCAATTGCACGCTCCCTCAAAACTTGCAACATCTGTGGTATTGTGCTGTGTGATAAAACTGCACATTTTAGAGTGGCCTTTTATTGTGGCCAGCCTAAGGCACACCT